>NC_079908.1:19463953-19688953 GCF_024868665.1 Triplophysa rosa
AGGTTTAAAGTTTGGTAGCACAGGCCAAACAGTAGGAGCACAAGTATAAATTGTCAGTTGTCATCATTATAAAAAATTATGCAAGTGCAGTTCATCATGAAAAGGCAGGTAACTGACAAAAGACATTCATGTTACATACAGATGGATAAATTAGGGCCATGTAATTTTTACACTACCTAAATTTATTTAATTTTTTCTAATTTGTGTGTTTTTCCTTTTTTACTATACAATAGTGGTATATTTGTCCACATAAATTACTGTAGTATACTATTGTATTTACTATAGTAAACTACAGTAAAATTCTTAGATACTATCGTGTTTTTGAACTTTACTATAGTATACAGTGTTTATCAATTTACTACAAGGGCACTACAATTTTCAATAGCAAATACTATAGTTCACTAAAGTATTTTTTGTCTGAGTGTTCAATTTAACGGGACTTTTATTTTGACGGGTCTTTGGGGAGACGCTTGTTTGCCGATAGCTTCTCTCAAACAGTAAACGCTCGTAAAATAAACTCTCAGAGCAACTCTGACTGGAGATGAAGTTCATGTGTTCATATCCTCATACAGTGCAGACCCAGATAAATCCTGGACCATCACTCGTGTTGTATTTTAAACTGTGACATAATTCACTCAGACGCGCAGAACAGCCAGATGACATTTAAATAACAGGATTCCGCTCCGCATCTAGGTTAAATCATAAGGCGAAATAACGTTATAACATTTCGTCTCGTCTCGTTTTGGTCAACGAAAATGAAGAGACATTTTAGCATAGTTTTTATTTTGTAAACCACATTTAGTCTCGTTTTTATTCGTCAACAATATTGCATTTTACATTTAATTATAGTCATCGTCACATGACCAGCATTTACGTTGCGTCTCTTCTCGTTTTCGTCACGTGATAAAGGTTCGTTGACGACCATATTTAGTCATAATTTTCGTTGACGAAAGCAACACTAATCCTCGGTTTCCTGAAGTCCACCAAAACTTTGCAACTTTTTATAGGTTTCAACCTCCATCTGTCAGAATTCCTATTTTCCAGCTGTCCATCATTCCGGGGTCGCCCCTGTGACCTGTATCGCGCGTTGGGGGGCTGATGGTGGGATGGGTTGGTGTCAGCCTGGCGGCTTTGATTGACAGGTTAGTCAGGACCGGCCCGCTGCGCAGGCTGAAGCTGTTAGGCACAGGTCATTAGAATACTACCCACGAGCCTCAGCGGGCCAGCTAATCAGAGTTGAAATAAAGGGTGAGATTGAGGGAGAGAAAAGAAGCTTATTTAAAGTCAATGCTATGCATAAATACATTACAGGCCGCTATAATCTTAGTCACGGTGGATAAACCTCATCTCTCACCCTCGCACACATACATGCATTCAAACGTTGTCCTTTATTACGTGTCGCGTCACACGCCTGGCCTTTTTTAGCCATCTGCGTGTTTGTGTGTGTGTGTGTGTGTGTGTGCATGCAGATATATGAAAATATATTCATACGACATGACCGTGTGTGTGTGCGGCACGGATACAGATAAAATAACCGTGTGTGAAATAGAGAGACACTCCAATGCATTCTGGGACGGTTAGCAGTGGTATTTAGCTGATCCGGGGTCAGCGTGCGAGCTATCTGCCTTGCCTTCTCCCGTCTCTAATAACATTTTGACGTGCGGATCTGCTCTGAAATACTGTTTAAGCGCGCGCTCGGGGGAGCCGCCTGATAACTTTTCATTCATAATTAGCGTGGGGCGAATGGGGGGCGTACGTGGGGCGTTAGAGGGAAATTGAACTGTCAGTGTAGGGCGAGTGGGGGGCGAACGAGGGCGAGAGCGGGCTGAGCGCGGGGTGGGGGGCGTTTGACCCCATCACAATCCGAGGGCCGCGTCATAATTTGTTCATTTGGTGCCCATCAGCCGGTCGGCGTTGCCGCGGTGACCTCGTTCTTCTCGGAGCACGCTCAGTGCCGTCCTCATTATGACTCAGCAGCAAGGTAGAAACGCACGCGGAGACGCCGACTCGTGCTGTCAATCAAACACGCGTTCAATGCCGGCCACATACAAAGTGTGGTCATTTCACAATGTGTCTGAGCTTAATTTGCCTTTAGTTTGTGTATTTCTGTTTGCTGTCCTGTCGTGATTGATTGACATTTTGTTTTGTGTGTGTTGAGGCTGAAAGATATATCGAAATGATCAAAACATTGCAAGTGTGCATATTCCATTTTGTTTGTCGCAATAACAGAATGATTTTAACACCTCAAGAAGTTATGAATAGTGAACGTTTTAGGTCGATGCAGATATCAGAGAAAGACTGAAGAGAGAGAGAGATGGAATTTATGTTCATTTAAATACATTTTACTTTTAAATATATTTTAACGTCATTTTGAGTAAGTTTTAGCATATTGCTAAATATCACATTGTTTTTCTATGGATGGTTTCATTGGACGCACTCGCCTGGCCCTAAGTTAACTTCCGGTCTGTGTTTGTTTATCAGTCTGGCTAGTGGCTAATAATATAACTATTTATATTTTATTTTATTTATATTAATTTATTTTCATATATTTTATAGTATAATAATTGTATTAAATAAACAATTTGTTGAAATTTGTTGTATGTTAATTTTATTAAATAAACAATTTGACGAATGGATTGTGTAACTTTGTTATAATACCATAATAATACTGGCTAGACATACTTTTTACTGGCTAGCTAATGTAATATACTTGTTTTTTTTTGTTGCTTTTTATCAGAAATAATCTGCAGGGACTATTCTTTGCGGATTTGTACCGGAGGTTAAGTTTGGGCAACAAAAGCGTGCATGCGCAGTAGTGTTTGTTTATGTTGTCTTTATCGCGCAGCTTTGGTTGGCTAACGATTGCATAGTTGTGTTTTACCTGTTTTTAAAAAGAGATTTTTTTGTGTGATGAACGTTTAATCGGTCATTTTAATATGAACGAACTGACATTTGCATTTTTCCATATCGTGCTGTATTTTTTTTTCAGACCATGTGTGCTATAGACGTGTATGATATAACTCAAATTTTGTGGCTTGTCTGGAACTGTATGTGCTGCCACTTTTCTAGTAGAATGGACTTATTTTTGCGATGTAAAAATCATTTACTACCGGACCTGAGCCTAGCAAGGTGCTAAAAGCCACTCGGAACAGTTTTTGGCACCTGCGTGGTGTTGCCCTGGCAACCACTCGCAGCATCCTAACTGGTTTTGCATGGCACATGACGTTTTCCTCAAGGATTTTGTTACTGTAAATTGTAGCTTGTTAATGAGATTTTATTTCACCACGGTTGTGTTAAAAGAAAAGCTATTACATGTGGAAGAAGGATTCTTGCTGTTAAGGTTTTCTTCTGAAACCTTGTATTTCGTGATTTTTATTTTTTGCCATAAATGATTATTATTAGTCACCCTTTATGTTTGTCAACTGGTTTTGCAAATATCTAACCAATAAAAAATAAAAGGGTGCACTGTATTTAAGGATTTAAAAAATACAGTGTTTTTCCATTTCCCGAAAAACAGCGAATTTGAACATCCTAGGTTTTGGAAGGACAACGACAATATGTAAACAAAGAAACTTCTCTTAGAAAACTGTGAATCGTGCGCTATATAACCAGGGGCATTTATTACAAGAAAGATTGTGCATTTTTAAGTATACACTTTTACATACAGTACGCAGTGGTGTTAATGCAAAATTTCATAGAAACACATTACGATTATTTTGAAACCTTAGCCATAAATCACAGTAACTTTTACCATCTGACAGAATCAATGCAACGCACACACAAACACCATTGCTCTATATGACATCTTTCTCTTGAGACGCCAGACAGACAGCATGCACTTACTGTATGTGTCTTATAAACAAACGAATTAGATTTCAAACAGAAATAGAAAATAGATTTTTAATTCTGTCTGCTACATGTCCCGCTGTCCTCTGGATATCCTTTCATTCTTTCCCTTTACGCTCTCTCTCTTTCTCTCTCCATCCCGGCTGGCCCATGCGTTTTGCGTCTGTCAGCAGGTTTGGGGCGGCGACTGGACAGAGAGGATGCTGGGAGATACTGGGATGTGAAGGTGACTAGATCGGGTTGTCATCCATCACTGAGGTTTCCGTTAAGCTCATCCATAATAGAGCCCCTCAATCAGACTCCCCTTCACACCGGAGAGACGTTTCCCTGCGTGTGTGTGTGATATGGCTCGGTCAAGGTTACTCCTCGCTGTCTGTTATTTACTCTTACACCGCCCAGCGAAGTTGAGTGCTTTATAGGACACAAAGTGTGTGTGTGTGTGTTATATTGGTGATCATAAGCGATGTTGTGTTGTATATTGGCTTGTCCAGTCCTTGAGTACATAGATGGGAATGGTTATGGTGGATACAACCTGCGTGTGTGTAAATCTAACTGTTGGAGATGCTGTAAACATTACGGCTACTTTTATCAACACAGACTGGCTTGACACCTCCAAAGCACAGCGATAAATTCGCGCACTATGTGTGTGTTTGTTTTTAGAGTGCTTTTAACGGTATGTGACTCATCCAGAGCTTGTTTTAGCCACACACAACCGCTGTTCGTATAGCACCAGTTTCAGATATACCAGTTTTCTTTTGGTTTGTCTAGATTTAGTTTCGCTGTCCGTGACGGTGTTTGAATGTTATGAAGGTGCCGTCATGGGATTTTGATTGATCCTAAAAGTCTTTTTCAGATTTCTGATTCACGTTTGCACTGTTTAAGTGACCCTGTTTGAATTTCACTGTTCAGACATTATGTGCAAATACAACACCCCTCCATCACTCGCAAAGTCCTGCATGCATTTTCACCTCTTGCATGTTTTTAGTGAACTGTTTTGGTTTGTTCGATATTTATTTGCTGAATGGTTTTCATCATGTACTCATCCTCATGTCGTTTCAAACCTGTATGACTTTCATTCTTCTGCAGGACACAAACGAAGAGATTTTTGATAAGCAACCACCATTGACATCCATTGTGCGGACTCCGAAACATTTCTCAAAATATCTTCTTTTGTGTTCCACGGAAGAAAAAGTAAAGTCCAGGTTTCGAACAACACGAGGGTGAATAAAAGATGACGAATTTTGATTTTTGGGTGAACTATTCCTTGAACACATTTTACGCATCTTCAGATTTTACAGCACAAAGCAAAAAGATGCAATTTCTAACTGTGTATTTTGATTTTATTCTCCGCGCAATAGTTTGGACTCTTATGGCGAATGCAGGTGGACTCTACAGCTCGGAGGGATTTGCTGGTGTAGAAGACAAAGCCAGAGCCAATAAATAAATAGCAGGTTGAAATGTCATTGCTGTCCAGGTGTTCGGCGACGGCGTGTAGAGCCAGAAAACTGCCATCAGCCGGCGATCTGTTCTGCTGTCACACGAGGGTAGAGAAGCCAGAGATTCAGAGCTAATGCATTGAGACGTCAGAGGTCCTTCCACACTCGTCATATCACCGACAGACAGGGCGCTATTCAGCCGTGACGCTTGCCTTTGCTTTTTTGGGGGACAATACACTGATTTTCTCGAGGCGAAGTGAGAAAGCGGGGATCTTTTTGATCAGGGACATACGATAATGTACGTTTGGGATAGAGGATTATTTTTGTGATATTCTGGAGTAATTATCTGGATAAATAATATTATATGCACATAGGCACACATTGAAATACATGTACCCTTAATAGTGCTTAGGGGTTTGTTTAAATCCTTAAAGTCCCAGTGAAATAGAAAACGACAATGCCTATTTCTTCATGAAATATTGCAGCGTTTATTGTAAATAGTTGATCAATGTGGGTCGTTCTCTTTTTAAAAATCGTGTGTCCTCATAATCTTTACTTAAAATCTGAAAATGCACTTCCGCCCTGAAATGACTATCCATCTTAGATGACGTATGTTAGACGGCTTGGGCGGAGCATCCGTTAACTCCTCCCCTTCAACGGTCAGTCTGCTTCCAGTTCCATTTCAAAATGCAACGGCTGTTTTTATACATCCAATCAAATCGCAGAGAAAGACGAAAGCCACGCTCACTATTTGTCTTATTAAAAATTCCATTTCACTCGGAAATGCGTCAAAATATGGAAGTAAAAACGATTTTTACTTTGGAGAACAACATGTGCAATTTTCTAACCAGACTTGTTATTTTCACCGGGGTGAATAAGATTTGGGGGTGACGTATTTTACCTTAGACCACTTGGCACCCGCCTGACACCCTGAGAATGCATAGCGACACATTGGCAACAAGCATAGCCTGTAGACTCAAAATGAACTTGTGTTTTTACTGCATTTCAAACTTCCATAAGATTTTCCATTCTAATTTTCCATTCTTACAGCATTAAGATTAATCCAGCATTACTCTAATGTGATACATGCATTTAGCTAAGGTTGCACTAATGTTTTACTGATATTCTCATAATGAAAATGGCCGTAACTCTCTCTCTTGCCATGTCTTCTGTGTGAAAGAGATTTTACATTAAGATGAAAAGTTAAAAAGGCGGTTTAATAGGATGAAATGGGCAAATGCAGGACTTCATTTTTGTGTGTGCTTGGTAGCGAGAATGTGTCTTTCTTGTGAACTTAATGTTTTAGGGTGTAAAGGTGAAGTATATTCTGTCATTTCTGTGTCTCTGTAAAGGCGATTTTCTCAATATTTGATTTTATTTACACCCTCAGTTTGGAGAGTTTTAAATACTTATATAATACTTTCAGATGACGTGTAAATCTCAATTTCGAAAATATTACCCATAAGACTGGTTTTGCTGTCCAAGGTCACATATAAAATAAATATCAAATAAATTGTTATATTTATTATAACCAAACATAGACCGGAAGTTAACTTGCGGCCAGGCGCACACGTCCGCTGAAACGTTTTTTTGTATAACCAGACTTTTACTGCAAATACCATGGTTTAACTATAGTTATTTTTTGTAGTTTTATTTGTAGCAAAACCATGTTTCATTTTTAAACATTAGCCTGTCTGCTATTGATCGGACAAACATGATAGTCCCGCTCTAAACTCTAAACATCATTGGCTGAGCAAGTACATTCTCAAATCTTTTCTATTTTTAACAAAAAAAACTACAGATTTCAGCTTTAAGGTGAGTTAGGAGAATGTTTTACTAATGAAAACTACCATTAAAAACTACATAGTTGACCTTTACGAATCCAGTTTTTACAGATTACCCAGAAGGCACTACAGCGGTTCATAATTACCAATTTTGTTTCGCTACACCTTACATGTTCACCAAACGCAGGTGTCCTTTTCATCCTTGTGTATTTTTCTGCCGTTTGTTCCCTCCAGGCCAGTTCTCCCGTGTTTGTGCCGGAAACCTCCCATGAGCTCCTCCACAGGATGACGGGTAAAGGTCTGTCCGCCCAGTACCGCTTCACCCGGCAGCCTTGTATCTATGGCAACAACATGGTATCCCTGCAGCTGACGCTAAGCAACAGTGGTGACCAAGCCCTGGAGAACATCCACATCTCAGAGCGGAGTTCCACCGGACAGGACATCCATCGCTTTAACACGATCGGTGAGCGGGTCAATAAAGCCAGGGCTTCTGACTGCGAAACGCGAAGGAGAACATTTCCTTGCGCTTTTGAAACTGAAGAGTTTTGGCTGTTGGTATCTGTTTTCGGGGTCAGCCGATCGATAGGGAGGTCATTTACATCCTCGAGCCTTAAAGATGCAGTAACGAAAATGGGCGGGGGAGAGAATGTGAGCATAAAAAACGACATTGTAACTGTATTGGTAAAATGGCAACATCATTAGAGAATGTAATTGAAAACATGACATTTTTATGCGATTAGAAATAACATTTGTATTTGTAAATGTGTTTATTAAGTATTTAGTGAAAGTTAAGAGACAAAGAGACAAAATTACCAAGACTTCTCTAGCAAGCAGTCTTTGACCGCTCTCGCTCTCTCTCTCTCTCTCTCTCTCTCTCTCTCTCTCTCTCTCTCTCATCTCTCTGTCTCGCTATCTCTCCTCTCTTGATCTGCGCTCCTTCTCTCTGTCTCTTCTCTTCTCTCTCTCTCTTCTCTCTCTCTCGCTCTCGCTCTCCTCTCTCTCTCCTCTCTCTCTCGTCTGCTCTCTCTCTCTCTCCCTCTTTCTTCTCTCTCTTCTCTCTCTCTCTCTCTCTTCTCTCTCTCTCTCTCTTCTCTCTCCTCTTCTCTCTCTCTCTCTCTCTCTCTCTCCTCTTCTCCTCTCTCTCTTCTCTCTCTCTTCTCTCTCTCGTCTCTCTCTCTCTCTCTCTCTCTCTCTCTCTCTGTCTCTCTCTCTCTCTTCTCTCTCTCTCGTCTCTCTCTCTTCTCTTCTCTCTCTCGTCTTCTCGCTCTCTCGCTCTTCTCTCTCTCTCTCGCTCTCTTCTCTCTTCTCTCTCTCTCTCTCTCTTTCCTCTCTCTCGCTCTCTCTCTCTCTCTCTCTCTCGCTCTCTCTCTCTACTCTCATCTCTCCATCTCTCTCTCAGTCTCCATCCTCTCTTTCTCTCTTCTTCTCCTCTCTCGCTCTCGCTCTCGCTCTCGCTCTCTCGCTCTCGCTCTCGCTCAGCCCATGATAATCTATCTGATATGATTTCAGCCTGTTTATCGATTAGTAGAGCTCCTCTCACCAGACACGCACACACATTCTGAATGTTTTCTGTGTTTCTCAATTTTTCTGTCACCTCCGAAGATACAAAGCAGCTCTTCGTCATTCACACATCAGGGTTTTATTACGTGAAATTGACCCATGTTCGTGTTGATAAAGCATCACACTCATTCATTTCATGGCCGGGGAGGGAGAAGAATACATTCACGCTCTTTCTCTATAGCCGTGCTTCTCAAACTTTTCCAGGTGCTTTAACATTTAACAGTCCAGCAAAAACAGCACTACTGTCATTTCAAAGTCTCATTTGTTTTCCTTTTGTTGATCCCGTCTTAAACCACTGATGTAGTTTTGTACACTCATATGTACCCTGATACAAAGCCGATACATTTCAAATTATTCATAATTTAGTTAGTTTAATAATTCAGTGTTGGTGCTTTTTGTCATTTATAATGATGATTATAAATATGGTTGAGAAGCATGGCTCTTGTGTTTTCAGATCTACAGTGAAGTTAAACTCTACGCTTCTGTTCATCCATGTTCTATCTCTCCTGCTCTTCTCCCTATGAATTTAGATTGATAGATATATAAATGTAAGTGTCATATCTCGCTTCTTCAGACGTTTTCTCTATCTCTCCAGAGCGTTTGGAGCCGCAGGCATCCGTAACTGTGTCCATGGGCGCGGACTTCAATGATTCCACACAGGCAGCCAACTTCCAGCTCTGGTGAGAATATGTGCAACATACTTTAAAGAGATGGTTTACCTACAAATACAAATTTTGTCATCCTTTTTTTACCTTTTTTTTAGAACCTTGACAGGTTCTTCTGTGGAACACAAAAGAAGATATTTTGAGGAACGTCTCGGTGGTTTGGTGTCCTTATAATGGAAGTCAATGGGGTCCGATGTAGTTTGGTTAACAACATTCTTCAAAATATCTTCTTTTGTGTTCTGCAGAAGACCAGAAGTCATACAGGTTTGACGTGACGTGAGAATGATTAAATCAGGGGTGTCCAAAGTCAGTCCTGGAGGGCCGGTGTCCTGCAAAGTTTAGCTTCAACCCTAATCAAACTCACCTGAACAGCTAATCAAGGTCTCACAAAGCAGACTAGAAACTTCCAAACAGGTGTGTTGAGCCAAGTTGGAGCTAAACTCTGCAGGACAGTGGCCCTCCAGGACCGACATTGGACACCCCTGGATTAAATAATGAAAGAATTGTCGTTTCGGGGTGAACTATCCCTTTAATACATTTTTTCAACACACCCTCAAATCGGGTATATCTGACGCCTCAGATAATGTGTTTTCTATAAAACAAAAAAAACACGACAAGAGTAAAGGCATTAGTTCTCGCACTGCTATCACATCGTGATGGGCTTGGCATGTCATTATACAGATTAAATTACCGTTTATTCATTATCCTTACACATGCAAAGAGAAAACCCGACGAATCGCTCCCCTCTCCAATGCGTCCCTTAAAAATAAATTATTACCGAATAGCGTGGTTAGTAATAATATGCATTACATTTTTTAAATAATCTAATTTGGAGCGATTACGCTTCTCCACAAAGCTTGTAATTGTTTTTTCTTTTTTCGATTACACCGGAGGCTTATGTGATCGATACAGTGAAGTAGCCGGGCTTGAATAACATCACCATAAACAGCCGAGCAAGGGACGAGCGAGCGACCGGTAGATTATGTGCGCTAATGGAGCCAATGTGAGTTCAATGACATGGGGACGCGTGGGCGCGGGTCAGGCCTGCTCGGGGAGTTGCTTTAAGGAGGGATTTGGTCCCTCTGAATTCCACGGCATCAAAAGATTACGCCGCATTAGGAAGAAATACCTGGATTTACTTTAGACCGTGATCCCTCGCCTGCTATTATTCGTTCTCTGTATCTTTTCACGCCCGTTTCCCCTCATCACCTGATCTCCGTGGCGACCCTGTACTCCCGCTCCCTATTGGCTTCCTATTTCCCTGCCTGCCCTTCTTCATGAAGGGACTAATGTTAGATTTCGGTCTTATTGGCCTTCTTTCCTATGGCACGCCACCGAACACAAACAGTGATGATGCTAATCAATACGAATATGAAAATAGAAATGACTTTATTATCTTTTCATCTTTGCTCTCTCCCTCTTTCTTTTATCCCTGTCTGCCTCGGGATCAGTAATGATTGATCCGGTGGGATAGTAATAACACTTCTGTTTCTCAACTAATTGGTTAGTTACAAAGTTAAATTGGCAAACCTGACAATCGATAACTTGATTCTTTTACTCTTTTGGGAGGAGAGGGGGACCAAAAAAGAGAAAACGCAGATCAGGTTCCAGTCTTTCACACAGTTGTTGTTACTTGTTTAAAAAGTGAAAAACACTGTTACAACTTCCATGCATTTCTTTACTGTATTATTGTTAAATTTGCATGAGATGAAGATAACGTTTGAATGATTGAATAATGTTTGAATGATTGTAATTGGCTCGTTTTTATATGAAAATGTTGCTTGTTTGCAATCGAGCAGATACAGCTAGTTTATCTGTTTGTCCAAACAATGGGAGACAAGGCAGGGAATACTATTGCTATTTTGCGCTTCTGTTTGGGGACCCTAGTGGATCAGAAATGACAAACGCCACTTTTAATATCAAAAGTAAAGGAGGAAAGGGAGATGGACAGATATAAGCTGTAGTGTTGGGACCTGATGGTTGTGTTCTTTCACTTCTGCAGTACAAAAGAAGATGAATTTAGTGTGTCCATCCAGCCTGCTGTGGGAGAACTACTGCTGCCCGTCACCATGAGTGAACCGGACTTCACCAAAGAGCAAAGTAATGCAAACACACTTAAAGACCTTGACAAAACGGAACAATCCAAATGTAGTCTGGGTGATATGGATAAGTATTTTTCAAATATATATATTTTTTAAATTGTTTGTGTATTTAATTTCATTTGAATTAAAGTCTTGCTTTCAGTTTTCAGGGAACACATACTGATAAAATGAATACTTTTAGGCTGTGTTCACATTCCGTGTTTGGTTCTCTTGGTGCTTTTGTTCCGGACCAAAAAACAAAATGATTCATTTCCCCTGTTTTGTGTTCACACTGGCGTTTTTAGCACCTACCAAACCTAAAGCCATGAGGTTCCAACCTGATTGGTCACCTTTCATGATGTTTAGTTTGAGATGGAACTTATAGAACATCCAAAACGATGCTAAGCTAAACACGTTCATGGTAAGCATATACATGACATCACACCAGCCGAGATTTCACAAAGAGCTCATACAGTAGGTGTTAAAATAGAATCAAAACGGCTCCAGAAATGGTCTCGGTCTGCTTGTCTGGAGCATACCAACATTTGGATAACAGAATAAACGATACTAAATCGAGCAATTTCATCAGAATTGATTTTAATTGAACCAAACCTGCCAAGTGTGAACACACCCTTAATTTAACATATGTCACATATTGTTCATATTTGATGTATTGCTCCGTTCTTACAGTCCCGACTCCCTCCAGAGACCGGCGCACATCTCTAACCGCGTGGTTTTGTTGATGAACAGTCTGAATGCTGGTGGCAGGCGTGCGGTGCAGAAAAGCTCCAAATAAAGCGCCTCTATACATTTAAATCTGTTTATTTAAACACACACACGCAATCTCTGCTGTAATAGTGTCCCTCTGAATGTAACCGGCGATGCAGAAAGAGCTGACAGGCGAATCTGACATGCACGCGCTTCACACGCCGGCATCCACTCTGAAGGCTGCCACAAGTTGTCCGTGGAGATCTGGACCGGACGTGCTCGACCTGTTCACCGCAGCGACCCGGTGGTCCTTCAGAGAGCTGGAAGCTAAGCGGTTAAGCGGGAAATAACACAGTTTGACAATTTATGCATTTGGCAGACGCATCTATCCAAAGAAGCCGTACGAGTACCTGTGTTCCCCTGGAATCGAACCCGTGACCTTTGTGTTGCTAATCTGCATCTGTTCTCAGGCCTTTCGTGCTTGCTAATGGCATGCTGGGAGTTTAGGGTGGGATCTCGGTTCGTCCGACAAGCTTAAGTGTTTGGAAAACAGCATTATTTTATAGCAACACAGAAACCAAACATGTTCTAATCAAATCGTTCCCTTTATTATTGATGCTACAAAGCGTTCCGGCTAATAAAGCAAAACACACGAACTTGGTTTAGCGTTCGGCACGCCTTTCGGGATCCAAGCACACACACACACACACACACACACACACACACACACACCTGGCTCGTTCGAATGCCCCTTTCTGCTTCCTGGCCCGACATTAGGCCGACATAATGAAGCAGGCGCTCGACGAAAGAAACAGCGGGTTTGATTTTTCATTTGCGCTCAATGGATTCCTGCCTTGTCTTTTTAGAGAGCACCTATACCTTTACTCAGGACAACACACTCGCGAACACATTTTAATGAGCGGAGAGAGTGCCTCCCGCCTCACTATTTACAGACGGGGAACAGGAAGTGAGGCGCTTTTTATAGCCAATCATTTATTCTTAATTGGTTGCCGTGGCAAAGGCTTTTAGCATAAGCCGCGCTATATTCATTTACTCCACATTTTCTCTACAATGGACCCTAATGGACAGATTTAAGACTTTAAATGAGCACTCTCAGAAACCTCACCCCCGAACCCGTGTGTGTGTGTGTGTGTACATATTAGCGCGCGCTCTCACATTCTTGCCGTATGAAAGCCAAGCTGAAGTGGGTCGTCGTTTGTGCCTTTCAGACTGAAAAGCTCCGGGTCTGTCTGTGTTTTTTCTTTTTTTAAGTGGAAACACAACATTTTCATTTAGTCTAGTTTGGGCGCATTAAGCAACATTGTGTGTGTGTGTTTTCCCGCAGACGCTTGTTAGGGTACAGCCGAGCGCTGCTTTTATGCGCTTGTCGCCGCTTGACGAGACGCATTCACGCGCCTCTAGCTAATGTCCTGCATGGCCGTGGTGTTCTCGGCTTGTGTTAGTCTTAATCAAGTGTAGTGTTCCAACGCACCCTGCAAATATCACACGCTCTCGCTGACGGCCCAAAATATTTCAACCTTCCGTCCTCTTCGTTCTGCGCTAAGTTCCTTTAAGTTTGATGTTTGGATGTTGCAATATGAACTGAATCTGTCGGGGAAAGCTCTCAACTTTGTTAAAATTACAACTCAAACTTACGTTTTTTTATTTGTAAAGCAGTACCTGCACACTTGAAAATACTGTATACTTTAGTACAGTGGTTCTCAAACTTTTTCGTTGTAAGGCCCCCTTTGTGTAGAGTGCATCGCTTTGCGGCTCCCCAAATAAAGACTTGTAATCTTAAATTTTACATTTTTATTTCAACAAAAACATATTCGGTTATACAATGCTGAAACATCAATTCCCTTGTCTGGTGGTCTTATTTTTCTGATGTTTGATTGCATAAAATCTATGATCAATTTCTATATTTCATAAAATGCCACAAAATCTGTGGCCCCCTGGATCCATCTCGGGGCCCCCCCAGGGGCCACGGCCCCCAGTTTGAGAACTACTGCTTTAGTATTTGCCTTAGTTATATATAGTATATTGTAGTGTATTAAAGTATTTGCGTCAATTTCTTAATGTAGACTCTAGTATTCTGTAGTATCATTTTATACTACACTATAGTCTACGACAGTTTAATTTTACTACAGTCTACTATAGTAAAGTATACAACATGAATTTTTCGTTTGGGATAATCACTATATGCGATAATTATATGCAACATTTCTTTTGTTTTGTAAAGCTTCTAGTGTCCATCCCATATCAAAACGGTATATTTCAAGATTGTTAATACTACAGAATACTTAAGTGTATATTTACAAAGTGTACTAATTTCTAAGCTACAGTAAACTTACAGTGCATTTTCAGTTTACTACAGTAAATACTAAAGTGTACTACAGTATTTTTTATGTGGCTTGGTCACAATGTGCTTTATTTATTTGCAAAAAGTGCAAAGATTCTTTTTTTGTAAAGCTTATAGTGATCATCCCTCATAAGAACACTGTGCTGTACTTTAAGTAATATACCATAATGTTTTTAAACCTTGCCATAAATTTGAATGTATACGAAACTATTTATTGCCGATTGTCTGCGACAGTTAATACTACAGAATGCATTAGTTTGCATTAACAAAGTGTAGTAATTAATATACTACAGAATACTTACATTTTTACTAGTTTATTATAGTAGATGCTAAAGTGTACTACATTGTTTTTGTGTGGCTTGGTTACTAAATGCTTTAATCATATATATAAAAAATATTTTTTTGTAAAGAAAGAATTTTCATTTTGCAAAGTCGTATTTAGTTGAAGTTAAATTTCATCTTTCAACTCAGCAAACAAGCGACTGGTGTTTTATTCCACAGTGTTTTAAACCATGCCCTGCTGGTTTGTGCTCATTGAGCCGCAGCGCTCGCGTCACCCTCACGGGTTTCATCCTGCTTTGCGTCATTTCCCAATTCTGTCTTTCCCTCTTTCTTTTTCTCCTCAACATTTCTTGCTGTCTCGCATCTGTTCGTATCCATCAAAATGGCCAAGAACAACAAAGGATAAAACAAATTTTTGCGAAATGTAAACAAAATGAGCTGTTTATTATCCTCATCTGTTCTAACCGTGTCGCTTACATTTTTTCGTGTCGCTCAGGTAAGCTGGTGGGCATGAATGAGTCGTCGGCAACCATCTCCATGGCGCCAGACAACGCCTCAAGCCAGTCGATAAACAGGAAGGTGGTGTCTGTTGCCAACCTGGGCGTGGTAACGTCTGATCAGGACACCATACACAGGTAAGTTTTAAGGAAAATGTCCCGTTTCTTAAAAATGAAAAACTTCTGCAGCACTTAATATTGTTTAAAAGAACGTTTTATTGGCTTTATCTCTTTAGGGGCTTGAACAAATATGATCGTATATTGCATGGACAGATTTGCTAAAAATGTCTCCAGAATTGACTAAGTTTAAACAAGCCCAAAAGTTTGTATAACAAACTTTTTTTAAAGTCAGCAATTTTGGAAAAGGGTATATTTTGAGTTTTGCACAGAGCTCCAGTTGATAGAATTTGTTTTATATTTACATGAACATGGGGAGATGCTTTTATCCAGAGCGACTTGCGCATGTGTTCCCTAGGATTTAAACCTTTGTGCCACACAAATATTTGCTATCGTTTTGACTTTGTAAAGGACTTTAAAATGGAACTTTCCTACTGAATGTATACACACGCAAACATACATCTCGCTTGACACACTTTGTTCTCGCTCTCTCACATACACACACAAACACGGGGATGTTTGCTCTGGACTTTCTGCAGTCTGAAGGCAGATAATGCCGTAATTTAATTATAAAATATGAGAGAATTTGAAAGCACCTTGAGAAGCATTAGAATCTTCCTTACAAGGACACGCCGACTAAGTGGAAATCAATGGCCGCAGGTCTGTAGAAAAGGTCTATATTTCATTGGGAATACGCAATCGTGCAAATGAGACCGTGTCATCAATCACCGCCTGTTTCTCAAAAGACATACCAGAAGAAAAACTTTAACCGTCCTCTACAAACCGTAAGGCACTTTTACGCTTAAACTTATACGAAGCTGACTATCTTTTTTTTTAAGATTAGCTCTGTTTTTGTTAGTGCCCGGCTTCAATGGAGTTTAAATGGAGTTTTAACCATTTCTAATTTCCTTCTCTACCCAGAAAGCACTTTTCAAGGCTATGGTTTTCTCTAGCGGCCCACTCTGTGCAAGTTCAATGCAGTTTGACTCAATACATGGTCTTTCAACTAAGACACCTTTCATGTCTGTGTACATTTGTTTGGCTTGTATATCAAGCATGTGTCCATCACAGTCACCTGCTGGCCTGAGCAGAGTTAACTGACCCGGTTTTTTGTGGGGTTTGTGAGTTGCAGTTCCTCCGTGCAGCAGCAGGGGGCAGCACTGCTTTTGTCAAACACCATATCAGCAAGAACATGAAGCTATTCTTCCCTTTTCAATTCAGTTAAATTGCAGCAATTACAGTCTTAAACATATAGGATTCTTTTTATCCTTCTGATCTTTGAGTTTGTGCGTGAAGGACGTTTTGTATCGTTTCCAGTATCGTCTAATCGGTGGGTTATCTAGACAATTAGTGAAGTCATTCTTGAAGACTAGTTTATGGGGATGTTCATCGGGTACAGATGTGTTTCTTACTTTAGGTAGCCTAATATATAGACTCTGACAGCTCCAACTCATCCTTAACAAATAAATGGGGTTTTTATTTCACTTCATTTTAGTCGTAACGCAAATAGAGATGTGCAGATTATTTATAATAACGGGAAGATTGCTGACAGCAGGGGAAGGGATGTAACAGTTTGCCTTTGTTGTTAAACTAAAATTAAAAGAGGATGAATTTAGACACGGACTTCTGAAGGGTTTTATCAAACTGTTTTAGCAATAACTTGTATTACTTAGACTGTCTGCACATCTAAACCCCTGTGAAGTTTCATTTTATTTATTCGTCCGATGAAACTGCTGCCATAAAAATTATTTTGAAGATCTGCATATACACGGATAAAGAGTCAAAGTTAAAAGCACTCAATTCTCTTGAACGTCGCAATAGACGTTGTCTGTATGTAATGCACCAAACTGGTCAGACATGATTATTTGACGGGAGTGTCCACATGCGTTTGGTCGTGTGGTGTATTGAATGTGCATTCTCGTTTAGTTTCCATGAAATGTGGATTGTGTGAGTTAGTAACCAGCTGTGTGTGTGGAGAGAAGATCGGGGAGGCGTCTCCTTCATTTTTTAGAGGGACATCTGGTCATCTGGTCACTCATCTGGTCAGATTAACCTCTATTAGAACAGAAGACTCTTAGCACACACTCGTACTTAAACCCACCTGGCAGGAACGCTTGGAAATTGATGACACACACCGTCTCTGCAGACACGAGGACAGATAAAGGAAAAGAGAAAACGCAGGATTCACCATTGCACATTTACATTTGTGAATTTGGCAGACGCTTTTATCCAAAACAACGTATTGCATACAAACTATGCATTTTGGACAAAATGTGAAATGCTCTGTTATTTGCGAGTCGTTTTGGATAAAAGCGTCTGCTGAACGAATAAATGTAAGTTTTATCAGTGTTTGCGATTCCTATACTTAACCACATAGACAACACGCATGTGTGCAATGTTTGCAACGCGAATCGCTGTCCAGGTCACACCCTAACCCTTAAGTTTAAAAGAAATTTAAAAGAAAAATGACAGAGTTTGCATAATAAACTTGATTCTGTTTATGGATTGTTAGGATTTTTGCATCGATGCATTTTTTTGCATTCAAATTAAGTACGTTCATACCAAAATTCTCAATGTATTTTCTTTTTGTATTTCTCATTATTTTAAATCGTGATTGGCATTACTCTAATACACAAATTTATTAACAATGTAAATATTAATGAGTCAAAGGCTCCACAGCAAATACAAAAAAGTAACAAAAATCTGATTGTTGCAATGCAGTAACGTGCACTCCTATAGCAAATTTCTTTTGGTTCTTGGTGAAGTACGACCCAGACATGTTCCCAACATTTACTCGTTTACTCACCAAAATGTAAAAATACGAAAAATACTAGGAAATGCTTGCAACAAATGCTGATGTGATTTCCCAATGTTGTTCGTCTCAAAATGGCCAAACATTGGCTGATAGATCTAACAGCTGGACATATCTGTCATGATTGAGGTCGATTTGTGATCTGGTAATGTGAATTATAACTGTTGTGTGTAAACAGAAGTGTTGTGAGAAGATCCACATATCTCTATGAATAGAGGCGCTCTCTCTCTCTCTCTCTGATTAGGAGCAAGTGTTAGCGTGTGTGTGGATCGATGGCGGTCCGGCTGGCCAGCATTTGGGTTCTGCTTTGCTTTTCTTCCCACAGCCTCAATTAATCCAGTTCAGAGGCCGACAGCATAGAATACCAATGACCCATTTACAGCCTGAACCGCACCACACACACACACACACACACACACACACACACACACTATCTATCTATCTATCTATCTATCTATCTATCTATCTATCTATCTATCTATCTATCTATCTATCTATCTATATAGCTAATCTGATGTTGATAATTAAGGTCATCTGTCTTTAAAGTGTGTGTGTGCGTGCTGATCGTCAAATGTGACGCCCCTCTCCAGTTGGTTAGCAGCATGGCTCTTGTGTGCTAAATGGTGACCATTGTGTGTGTGTGTGTGTGTGTGCGTTGTGGACGCCCTCTCAGTTGGTAGCAGCATGGCTCTGTGTGAAATGGTGACCATTGTGTGTGTGTGTGTGTGTGTGTGTGTGTGTGTGTGTGTGTGTGTGTGTGTGTGTGTGTGTGTTTGTGTGAGTGAGTGAGAGAGAGTTGGGAAGTAAAAGAAGGGGCCCCGAGCTGGTGGGTCGGGGTGGGGGGGCGTATGCCTCTCACCGCTAAATGGGGTCCCCGCTTGTGAGGTTTTGTACTAAACGGTTCATTGTTGTAAAATAGTGTGTGTAAATGGGAGGCAGATGGGCCGTGTGTCAGGCACGTGGGTCGCGCTCGCTGAGAGAGACTGGTAGACAGACAGCAAGGAGGGACGAGGGCGTGGAGGTCACGCGGGGTCGTGTCTCGGCGCTGTCAATGAAGCGGTGTGCGCGTTTGCCAGTGTTTCCAGTCTGTGACGTTTCCACGGTTACTGGGTGCTGAGAATTCTCCCACTGAGCGGATTTTTTTGTTCATTACTTGCACACGATCTTATCCTTTTTGTTATTTAGTTCATTTTTTATATTGTTTAACAGTTAGTTGTGCGCTTCTAATCTCACTGGAAAGAGTTTTTGAGTTTTACAAAAGTTTTAGGCGTTTACAAAAGAAAAGTTCTAGATTTACACGAGAAGTCGTACCCCATTTTTTAAAATTCTGTAGTGTACTATACTATTTACTATAGTAAACTAAAGATACTACAGTGTTGTTGAATCAATTTTTATAGTAAATATTTACTACACTTTTCTATTTACTATTGTTAATACCACACAATATTATAGTATACTACAGTTTATTAATTATACTATACTATAGTATAATTGCTATAATGCACTCCTACGATTTACTACATTTTGCTATCGTAAATATTTTGGTACACTATAGTGTTTTTTTTCACTTTCTCTTGTATACTGTAAATCATCCTTTCAATTTTCTTTATTTTCAGTTTTTTTACTCATTGTGGATGGGTTTTAACAGCAAGGATCACACACACATTCTTAACACAGACACATACGTTCACAGCATTCGTGAATTGAGAAACAATATCTCCACTGAAACAGAAATTAAACCTGTAATTTCTCTGAATATATTTTGCTACATTACTGATGGTTGTGTCCCGTGCCCCCGCCCGACCCTCTGCTGTGTCTGTGAGAGGCTGCAGGGTTCCTCTGTGATTGACAGGGGTCCGTCCCTTAGCCCCTAATAGCTTCTTAACCAGACCAGATAATAGACTGCCATGCCTCTTCACCACACACACACAAACCCTTTCAGTCTCTCACGCTCACATTTGGATACACATATTTACATTTACATTTAGGCATTTAGCTGACGCTTTTATCCAAATTGAGTTAGAATAGGGAGGATTGCAATAATGCCATTTGTCTTAAGATATTTCCTTTGATATTGATGTACTTTTTTAATTAATCTTTTTATTGTTATTTACATCACTGGAAACAATACTTATTTACTTAAACTTTAAGAAAAAACCTTCTGTGCCATTCCCTATTTTATGTTTATGAATCTACATCTTTTCACAAAAGTTTTTTTTAATTCTACATTGTATTGGCATTTAGTTTATGTTACAGATTACAAACTGTTTTATAAGTTGCCAGTCATATACGGCTGTGAAAAGAATGAAGAGACCATTCCAGATTTTCATTTAATCAGCATTTCTAGATGTACTGTGGTCATTCCAGTTCAGTGTCTGTTAAATTTCAATCAAATCAAACCTCAGGAGTGACATAAAGTCATCCAACAGCGATGGGAAAGACTGACACATGAAAACCGTGATAAAAATCCAGGTTATCATATCAAAAATAATTTTTGAACTTTTCCTAAATACATGTAGAAATATTACTGAAATCAGAAAAACTGTCTCTTAATCTTTTCCGCGGCTGTATATATTTACATTGACATTTAGTCATTTAGCAGATGCTTTTATCCAAGGCGACTTACTAATGAGGTAAACAATAGAAGCAATTGGAACAACAGAAATATTTCCTGTAGCTCAATGGTTACAGCATGGTCTAGCAACGCCATGGTCATGGGTTCGATCCCAGGGATTGCACACACAGTACTCCGATACAAATGTATAGTCTAATGCAGTAGTTCTCAAACTGGAGATGGATCCAGGGGGCCACAGATTTTGTGGCATTTGATGAAATATAGAAATTGATCATAGATTTTATGCAATCAAACATCAGAAAAATAAGACCACCAGACAAAAGAATTGATGTTTCAGCATTGTATAACCGAATATGTTTTTGTTTAAATAATAATTTAAGATTATAAGTCTTTATTTGGGGGGCCGCAAAGCGATGCACTCTACACAAAGGGGGCCTTACAACGAAAAAGTTTGAGAACCACTGTACAAATGCATTGCAAGTCACTTTGGATAAAAGCGTCTGCCAAATGTAAATGTAAAATATATTTATCTAAAAGATTTAATTTCATAATTAAATTGATTTAAATTGACTATATCGCAAAAGAATGCTACCAATGTCGGGTAAAATATATGAAATGCGTTTGTCAAAATCTTGCCTGACCTGTATCTTTGGTTCGCATTAAAACTGTTTTAGAGTCATCTTGACAAAAGATGTTAAAAGGGAATAACTTTTTTGTACAAAAGTAAATAGGACTACTGTTTCATGTTGTCTCATATTCACAACTAATATTTGTATATCATTTGTTTTTTACAGGTTTGCTGGCAAGACGGTGAGTTCAGGTTCTCTGGTGCTGGTTTCGGTCACCCTGCGGGATTCAGATGCTCTCATCACGATTAACACGGAGAAAACCGTCATTGCTTCAATGTTACTGCGACAGTTAAAAACAGCCCTGATGAACAGTGCCACCTAGAAACTCACAGCGCGGAGAGCTAGAGGTCTCAAACACTGAGACGGATAAATGCCATTATATAGATGTAGCGTGCTCCTTTTGGCTTAGAATGACGCCTTACAGTTTTCTGTCTGGGGAAGATATCCTGGAGTCGGACATTTTTATATCTCTGAGAATTCCTCTACCAAATTTGCTCTCAGTTTCTTCTCTTCTAGGGAAAGATGGCTGTCCTGCTAATCTGTAATACTTTTCAAACTCATACTGACAGTATATAGATAGTCATATTGTCAAAAGCATATAAAAAGTTGCCAAATTTTCTGCATATCTGCTGGTGTCTGTCCATCTGGTCGAATGAAGAAAGATTTTATCTTGTTTTTCTGAATATTTACAGTATGTGAAGTGCCTTTATAAGCCCAAGTGCCCGACCTGCTCTCCTAGTGAGTCGCAGGTCTCTCACGGTTGCCAACTTCAAGAATAAATAAAATCCTATGGAAACTATGACGCGGTCTTGTTTATTTGTGTCTGACACAATGCAAACTCTCCTCGTGTTGTTTTTGAACGACTTTCTTGCTTCTTTAAACTGCAAATGACAGCAACGACCCTGTGTTTGTTGTTTTGAGTCAACGTTGTATAGTTTGAAGGATTTTCAGGACAAGTCGTACAAGACAAAAAGCACGCACATGTATGTGAAGATTTGACTTCATGATGTACACAAGATCAAAAAGATGAAAGAGATGTTTCTGTGGGAAGGGTATAGCTGGGATTCTTCACTTTCAATGCATCTTTCTTCATACAGTGAAAGGGAATGGTGACATTATCCCGCGTGGTCATTTAGTTGCATTGCACTTTTGTGTTTCTTTTATGTAAGAAAGAAAGTCTTACAAGTTTGGAACAATATGAGGGCAACTGAACATAAGTATATTTGGAATATTTGTGTGCACTGTCCCTTTAAAAATGTTTTCATCAAGGTTTTTTATGAGATGATGTCGGTAGCTTCTGAAGGTCATGCGTTTACTTTAAAAGACTGTACACTTCCATTGATTTGTACATGACTGACAAATGGGCATGTGATTCATCCAGCAGGTTTGGGAGAAATAATTCTGTTTCTTGGGGGTGAATTGCAGGTCACCTGGACGCAGCTAAAACCAACGCTCAAGACGTTTATAGACACTGGGTCTTCATAATCCTGACAACAAACCTGAAAGTGAGGGTTTGACTCTGACGTAGAGAAGATCAGAAGTGGTAAGAGATGCTCAATCCCGAAGTGTATTGTTGTGTGATCGCATGTTTTCTTCAGATTTAAATGGTAGGTTGCTGCTGTCACCAATGGCAAAAAATGAGTTGAATGAAACCGTCACTCCAGTGAAGTTTTCAGTGTACATTTGTGAAGTGGGCATCGGTCCAGGTTGGCAGCTCTCGAGAAACTGAAGGCCATGGTGAAATTTTTGAGACGATGATATAAATTGAGAAGTGTGACTAATGTCCAACCAAGACTGTTTTTTCTAGATTGGAGCATTTGAGGCAAGAAAAGCTAGTTGTGATGTGTGTGTGTGTGTGTGTGTGTGTGTGTGTGTGTGTTTGCTTAGATGTGTGTTAAACAGCTGTGTGATCATCTGTCTGCTATAGCTTGCACATTAATCATAATGTTAATGTCACAGAGGACACACTCCCATAAGCGCTCTTGAATGCACTCATTCATGACTATAGAGGCCTCACCGGCCCCTGCAGGTGTGCGTGTGCGAAATGAATTGGACCCCAAACTGTTACGCAATTGTTAAAGTGATAGTTCACCCAAAAATAAAAATGTGTTCATCATTTACTCATCCTCATGCCATTCCAAACGTGTATGATATTCTTCTGCAGAACACAAAAGAAGACCTTTAGAAGAACATTGTTAACCGAACAATATTGACCGATGTTGACTTCCGTTGTATGGACACAAAATCATTTGGACGTTTCTCAAAATATCTTCTTTTGTGTTAAAAAAATGAGTCATTTGAACAACATGAGAGTGAATAAATGATGACATTTTGAGCTGAACTATCCCTTTAAGTTTTATGTTAAAGATTCCTAATTAGACAAATGCGAATTAGAAGCATTTCAATAAGACTTTTTTCTTATATATGTTTCATGAACAGAGTGAATTTGTATGGACAGCATCAGGCGTTTCTTGGTCTTCGTTGAACATTATGACACTTGTCCTTTATCGCCTGTGTTTTTATGTACCGTTGAGAAATGGAACGGACATATAAAATGGAGATTGAAAATCCAGACCATCATCTTCCATCACTGTGGGCTGTTAAGATGCAATTTAATCTCCTTCTGCAGAAAAAACTCATTGTGCACGCACATTTTATCTATGCAGTTTAGTGTAGTACATAGATTTATTCAAATGAGATGGTATAATGAAACACCATGATGCTATGGTGTTGCAGGTGGTTGCCAAGGCGTTGCTATGCACTTACTGAACTGTTCTAAATGGTTGTAAATGCGTTTCAGTGTGGTTGCGAGAGCTTTTAGTGATGTCTTCATGATTTTCTGGTCCATGAAACTATTTGAACCCAGCGTTGTGTCAAAAAGGGAGAAATCCAACTGTTGGGTTAACCCAAATGTTTATATTTGACCCAACAATGAGTTAAAACAACCCAGTATTTTGGGTTAAAACAACCCTGCTTACATTTTTAACCCAATGGTTGAGTTTTGACCCAAAGCTGGGTTGAAAATAACATGTTTTAGAGCGTATTGGCCTGATGCTGTGTACCATGGAATCATATTGTTGATATAATACATAATGAAATGCCCAAACTAGGTGGTATTAATACAATATTCAACAAATGGGTGTGTCTATAGTGTGCCGCCTACTAAGACAGCGTTTTTGGCCATCACAGGCAGGCACATTCACATTCTTTTAATTGCCCTAAAACTTGACTCTCAATGAGAATTAAAAGCTGTTCAAGGAATGTATTTAAGAGGGAAGCCGTATCTCTTCCCTTTACCTCGTACAGAAGGCCTTTAAAATACCGTTTTTCATTGCATTCTGTCTAAAAGCGAGGCGTGCTGTTCTTCCTCAATTAAAGGAGATTTATTAAGGTTAAAAACGAAATCAGAAAAACGGGAGGATTTAAGGGCCTTCAGTCATTATTTTTAAACTCTGCTGCGACGTGATTCGACTTCAATTAAGGCAATGTAAATACCGTGGTTTCAATTAAACCTGGAGATGTTGCAGGTTGCCCGGGTGGCGCGGTTGTACGTGTGTTGCCGTGGTAACTGCTAGAGTGAATATTCTGCGTGGGCTTTGTAATGGCGGGCTGCTTTTTTAATGTGCGATGGGTACGGACCTCAAAGGCCGAGTTGGATTGCATTTTGAGGCACGTTCATTTGAAGTGGACCAAGTTTTAAAAAGATTAATTCAAGTAATATGAAATACATGGAATGCATGAAACCTTTATAATCCATGTAATAAATGTAATGATATAAACAACAAAAGTACATCCCCTTGTCATACAATCACAAACAATACAATCAGATTAGGGAACTGTGATATAGGTTAAATCCTCTCCCTATGACCAAAATGATTGTCAGGTGACCCAGAAATGTTCTTCATGTGCCAACATCCTTATTGTCTGCTTTTATTGAAGTCAAAAGCATTGTTTAACATCACTGTATATCAACCTGACTACATTACCAGCAGGAGTCATTTAAGGAGCCTGAAAACATCTTCTTAAGGTAAGAAATGACTTGTGTAAATATTGTTTAGATTAAAACAAATGTGATTCGCAAATATTTAAGCACAGTTTGTTTCCAGCAAGTACAATATACACACTGTAGAACTTTGCTGTAGTTTTTGCAGCAGGTTTGCCAGTAATTTACTGTAGATTGAATTACTAAATGTACTTTCCAATTAGTACTGTTTTCAATTCCTTTAATCAAAATTAAAACACTTTGACTTTTGAGATTCAAAACGAGCAAGAAGAGACTGGCATTAGCACAGCAACACTGCAAAAAATGACATTCTTCCTAAGCATTTTTCTCTTGTTGTCTGTAAAAATATTTAAAACTTCTTAAAATGCGATACTTTTACATAACAAGAAAAGTGACCCAAGATATTTAGTCTTGTTTTATGAAAGAATAATATATAAACTAGGTAAGTTTATGCTTGAAACACAATTGTACATTAAATCTACAGTAATTTACTGGCAAACCTGCTGCGAAATTACAGCAAAGTCTTACAGTGCAGTACAGTTACAGTCCAGGAGTTATTCATGTCTGTCATTAAAAACAGAAACTCATATATAAGATTCGCAAAGCATCCTACATTGTTTGAAGGAGATGATATGAACAACTCTTAATTTTGCTGGAAACTGTGGTAACCGACTTTTGTGCTCTGTTTGACAGAGATAAAGCAGAACATTGCCACATCTTTGGACACATCGGCTTTCTCAAAGTATTTCATGTCAGCGACAGGTAAATAGAGCCTCAAAGGTGTTTTACATTTAGATTCAGCTGTACAGGTAACACACACACACTCTCTTATTCTGTAACACTGTCTTCTCTTACTTGCTCTCTCTCTCTCTGCTCTGACAGCTTGATTTTCTGGTCTCTCAGTGGGCACCTCGGGGCGACATGACGGGCTTCTTAATCTGAACGTTTCATGGTGTCTGTCAGGGCCAGAGAGAGAGAGAGAGAGAGAGAGAGAGAGAGTCCTAGCTTTTGGAAACGGCTGTCTGACCTGACCATGGGGAGCAGCTCCTATTAGACAGAGACTTATCAAGCGTGTCTCCTATCTGCTGACAGCGTCACAAACACACACACGCGCGCTCGCATGCTGACATGCTCTGATAAAACTGACATTATGTGGTCTTTTTTCCACTTCGTCTCTGTTCTTGCTCTTTTCTACTTTTCTTTTGTATGCTTTGTTTATATCTGCTTCAGCAGTATATCAGTGAGGTTCATAAGTCATGGACAGAAGTAAACGGTGCAGTTTTAATTTACAATGTTATATACGCTTTTTAAATGATTACTATGCACTTGTTTAACTATATCAAATATAATCAGACTCACACTTACACTGTACAAAATACAGAATTTTACATTAATTTTTACAGATTTTTCACGTATACTGTCCAAAAACTGTAATTTTACTGTTTTTTAGTGTATTTTTGAAATCTTTCTTTTATTTGATTATAAAGCACAATTTAACAGAGCTGTTGTTGTCCAATGTGCTGTACAAAGACAAAAAGATACACATCCAACATGTCTCTGCTACACATCCAATGCATATCTCAACCTCCAGAATTATTAAAAGCCTGAGTTAATAGATACGTTTTTAACAAGAATTTAAAACTAGAAATAAATGGAGCTGATATGTTCCCTGGTAGGTTCTACAGTTTTGGAGCAGCAACCGAAAAGGCGCGATCGCCCTTCAGTTTCAGTCTACACTGTAATACTTTGCTGTAATTTCGCAGCAGGTTTGCCAGTAACTTACTGTAGATTTAATGTACAATTTTGTTTCAAGCATAAACTTACCTAGTTTATATATTTTTCTTTCATAAAACAAGACTAAATATCTTGGGTCACTTTTCTTGTTATGTAAATGTATCGCAATTTAAGAGGTTTTAAATATTTTTACAGAAAACAAGAGAAAAATGCTTTGGAAGAATGTCATTTTTTGCAGTGTTGCTGTGCTAATGCCAGTCTCTTGCTCATTTTGAATCTCAAAAGTCAAATTGTTTTAATTTTGATTAATGGAATTGATTTTGATTAAAGGAATTTAATTACTACCTAATGTACTAATTGGAAAGTACATTAAGTAGTAATTAAATCTACAGTAAGTTACAGGCAAACCTGCTGCAAAAACTACAGCAAAGTTCTACAGTGTAGATCTTGGAACTGTTAGTAGTAACTGATCAGAAGACCTCAACTACGGTGAAAAACCGTCAAATTACAGAAAAAGACTGCAAATTTATGAGAAATTTTACGGGAAATACTATCATTTTACGGTATATTTCTTGTCCAGCTGCTGGAAAATTTCTGTTTTTTATGAGATCTTTATACAGTCTACTTTTGAAATACGGTAAAAGAACATCAAATTACAGAAAATTGTTGTACAGTATTTACATATTGTACAGTAGTTACAATATGTACCTGTTTTGCTGCTGAAAGTGTAAAATGCCTGTTATGATATTGTAATCCATTTTGATTTGCTGTTGGTCATATTTTGAAGACTAAGGATGTGATTAACATTCTGCTAAATATCTGTTTTTGTTTCATAGAAGAATAAATGAAACCGGTTTGGAATAACATAAGGGTGAGTTTTTATTTTCAAGTCAATTATTTCTTTAACCCATGTGTGTTGTGCAGGTCTCAGTGTTTAGGAAAAAAGGATGTAATGTGTAATTGTTTTTTTCAAACTCGGACATTGTCACCCATATCATAGAATTTTTGGTTTCTTACGAAAAACTAATTTTAATGGTCAAATTAACCAATTATGTCTGTCTTTATTGCTTGGTATAAAGTCAACAAGTATTTCACATACATTTTATGCCTGTATTGATTTAAAAGCCAAAAAATTCTGTGGGTCCACTAGACCCGCGAACATTAGTTGAGTAACAAAAACATGGACACTATTGAAGGGTTAAGTGTATACTTTGAAGTATGCATTATAAGTGTGGTTACAATTACTAACAGGCGTAATATCCAGCATTGCTGTATGATATAATTATATAAAGGCAAAGCACGCTGTGCATTTCAGTATCGTATGTGGCCTTCTGTCTAACAGAAACAGTGTCACGCTGTATAATTTACAGTGGTCTTAAACTGCAGTAAAGTGCAAGTAGCAGTCGGGTAAAAGAGATCTGGCTCTGCTGAGCGAGGCCTGGGGGATTTCAGCCGGTGAAATAGGCTGAGTGCTCTGTGACAGCGGATATTGTAACAAAAGAAAACAAGAAACGATAAAAACACAAAGAAAACTCAGGGCTGTTGATGAATTGTGTGGTTAAAACTGCCGCAGGCGTTTACAGATGCATCTGTTGTACACTAACAAAGACACTTAACAGCGAGAGGGAGGGCATAGAAGACCTGAGCTATTGTTTAGTCATTTATTGTGGATGTTCAAAGCTGTGAGACAGGATAAAATATAAGCCTGTTAGAAGAAGAGAGCTACTGTTGAGTTGTGTATTCTGTTCAATGCTAGCATGAAAGATCCACGTGCGAAATACTCTCAATATTTTAACTTTTCTTGAAGAAATAAATGCAATTGAATTTGCACGCGTTCTTCTGATCTGAGTTTGACACCAGTTAAGAACAATATCCACAGTCATCAAAGGCTCCGGCTGGATCAATTAGGGACAATTTGTATGCAACTAAAACAGTTTTGATGTCTTAATGCAATACTCTATATCTTCTATCAGAGTAAATCAGACTTACTGAACGCAATCTAATATTGTGACATTGCAAAAATGATCAACAATTAGACATTTCCAGAACCTGTCTAGATATACACCAAACAAATCAAATCCAGTTCCTCAGCTCAAAACTGCTAAATGTCATTAACAGAAATAATGTTTTACAATGTAAGAAATAAAAGAACCACAATCTGCAAGTATTTTTTCCATCTTCAAACAGTTTCTTTGTGTTTTTGAAGTAGGCTACGGCTAGCATCTATGATTTATTTCTTCTTTTTTAAGTACGCTTTTTGAACTCTAAGTAGGTTCGAAATGTAACATTTTAATGAGTTCTTATTTTATATTTTCCGACTCATTCTTTTGATTGATATGTAAAGACTCTTGGTCACGCTTACATTGACATGTTAATAAATGTTTATGCAAGTATGAATTATATGTACTTTGAATGAAATGTTAATAAATGTTTACGTAAGTATGAATTATATGTACTTTGAATGCAATTGTTCGTGAAGCTACAATCGCACACGGTTACTGGTAAGAACATTATAGTCAATTATGTCATATAATGAGTAACACTGATACTGTCACATCAGATAAATGACTCCTGGTGAATGGACAGGTTTGATTCTTAGCGGCTTTTCTAGTTATTCTGCATAAACCGAAACCAATCATGAACAACGTGACCGAGCGAGATAGAGAATTCTGATTCAGCAGTGAGGAAATAGACATAGAATTCACATTTTCACACTCAATATCTCTGTTTAAAAGCATGTAAAACTCATTTTCCTTGTTTTAAGCGAACTCTAAATAAATATGGTGCTATATAGCACTCAAAGTGGTTCTTGGCTCATAATCATAGGGGAACCACTTTAAATATAGAACCATATCTTGGTGCTTCAGAGGTTCTTCAGCGGTTCTTTAGGATGACTGATGTGCTATATAGAACCGCTGAAGAACCAAACAAGGGCTTAACAGGTTCTTTATATGGACGCGGTGCTGTATGGTTCTTCAGCGATTCTATATAGCACCTCAGTCATCCTAAAGAACTGCTGAAGAACCTCTGAAGAACACCTCACGCACCAAGATATGCTTCTGTATAGCACTTAAAGTGGTTCCCCTATGATTACGAGCCAAAAACCACTTTCAGTGCTGAAATGGGGGCTAATGTTGTATGGTTACCGACATTCTTCAAAATATCTTCTTTTGTGTTCTGCAGAAGAAACAAAGTCATACAACTTTGGAATGACATGAGGGTAAGCAAATGATGAAAGAAAATGATTTTTGAGTGAAATATCCCTTTAAGTTTTATTCATATTCAGCATCTTATCAATGGTTGACAACATGTCTGTTTATTTATTCTCGAGCTTCTCGTCATTTAACATCCAATTGACGAAGTTACGACACATTTAAATACCCTGACAGCATAAACTCAAGTGACAACCTATACATTTAACCCTGTGATTACTCTTACGCATATGTTTGTGTGTTCCAGGTGTATTGCAGAGGCGGACGAGAGTGAATGGACAGTAATGGATGGTTTACAGTGAGTGAAGATCTCGGGCTCACCAAATACAATTTTTCACTTCAAACAATCACCGTGCGTCTCCGAGGAGCCTCGGGCGCGGTAATTGATAGGATTAGCCGTAAGTGGCTGCTTCACAGTTATGTTATGTCTGTTTTATTGTAATTAGATTTTTTTGGGGGTGTCTTTGAAGAGCAGAACTTAAATGACTGCATGTTCTTCTTCTGAAGTATTCAATCAGACACTCATTAGAGGAGAAAGACAGATTCATCTTTTCTGATTTTCGACTGATTTTTTTCCCTCTCTCGCTTGCTCTTCATCGTCATCTCTCCTGTTTTCATCTTCCCGTGATTCATCTGAGACGATTTGTCTGTGGAGGGAAACAAAGAATCGTTATTTGTACGTTTGTGATCATTAGAGGAAGAGAAATGGGTTTTGGAAACGTGCACACGCACAGTGATGCCAAATGCTTTTGCTTTTAGCTGGACCTTAACTGACTCTTTATTCTGTTTGCAGAATATTTATCTAATTAAAAAGTGTAATGTCTTACATGGATCAAAAAAGCAAGCAGAGAATGGTGCTTCCATGTTAAGGGCATGGGTTTGATTCCCAGCCAACACACAAGTTGATAGAATATTTTTAACATGTTCTGCCAAATGCTTTGCAAAATACATTTAAGTGCACTTGACAAATAAATAAGTCAAGGGGTTTCATGGTCAATCCTGATTGGTCTATGTCAGCTGAAACTTGCATATCTCCTATATTTACTCCTACATATATATGTATTTTGCAGGTGTTTTTATTTACATCAGCACATGTCTAACCCATGACCAGTTGAGCTAAAGCAAATGTATTCTGTAATCTTCTGTATCCTGCAGGACATTGGAGTGATGTAGCCTGACTGTTAAAGATCTAATCTGGACACTGGAAAGTTCTCAATTCTTCAATTCTCATCTCCATTGTGCCTCTTAAGCTAAACTAAAACTTCCTTCTAAGGCAAGTATTAGTCTGTGTTACTACTGCTCTTACTTGGGTGATTCTCACGAAATCTTGGTTTCAAGATGTCGGACATGATTTTCTTGAATCAACAAATTTCCTTTATATTCATTTAAAACAATGTATGACATGTTTAAAGGCATTCATTTCAAAACTTTTACTGACCGTTTAACACAATTACAAAAAAATTGTACAAAAAAGGCCTTAAAAATTCTCATTACCGTAACCATTTAAAACTGTCAATGCCATAGCATGTTTTGCTTAAAAAGAGCGAAGCCATGATGCCTAAGCAAGTTTTTATTAATCATACACAATAAGACATTTATGAATTATATTTTAATAGAAAATTATATATGTATCATTTTTTAAATGTGAAAATACTACCTGTATCGGTAATGAGAATGAAAAAAGTCGTGCACACAGCGTGGAAGAGAATAATACTTTTTTAACTAAAAATACAAAGTAATCTGTTAACTTGCCATTTGAAAGGTACTGAGAGATCTGTTTCTTCACCTAAAATCAAACTTAATGTGAATAAATATTTGTGTGTATTAAAACAGTCTTGAAAATATTGTGGAGGATGAGAATTTCAGTCATGGACACTTCTTTCTTCATTTTTATTATATATGAATATTCTGTCATTTTTTTGTCATTTGAGAACATCTAGTAGAACATCCAATTGTTTTTTTCAGAATGTTTTTATTTTACTCTTTTTAAATTATATAATGCTCTCAGACAAATCATGATGCATTACGGTAATGAGAATATTAGCAGAAAAAGCCAATAAATACACAAATAATTATATCCTATATTGTCCAAGGTTTTCAAACCTCTAATTTTGCCACATAACTTTATTGTTTAAGCCGTGGACATGAATGATACCTCAAATCATGCAGAATATTGAGCTTTGGTGTTACATTATAACTGAACTAGTGGTTTTTGCTTTATAGTAATGAAAGATGGAAAAGAAATGAAGGAACTTGAGCCATATACTGTAGAATATCAGAATATCAGTGATATTACTAATTTAAAAAAATGGGCTAAATCATGCTTTGGGTGAACCATTTTTGGCTGTATGTTTCCATAAACATCCTTTAACATTCTGTTTCTCAAAAGGCTCTTTGTAATGAAAAAAGGAGTTCATCAGGCTAGAAAAGAATGAAATGGTTCTTTTTAGAATCTTTGACTGACAGGTTCTTTGGGGAGCCAAAACTAGTTCTTCTATGACATCACTGTGAAGAACCTTTAGCATCTTTATTTTTTTATATAAGCAACCTCCCAGAAGAGGTTCTTTGAAGGCTTCGCAGTGATGCCATGCACAGGAGACCTATTTTTGTTCCCCAAATAACCTTTTAGTCAAAGTTTCTTGAAAGGATCATTTCTTTCTTACCTTTTTAAGTCTGTGGATCTGTTTTTTCCTTTTATGCAATAGAAAAGTTCTGTCGGTTTTTAAGGTTCTTTATAAAAGCAGCTTGTCTAAGAGCTTTTTAGGAACCTTTATTTTTTAGAGTGTCGCAACTACATTGCAATGCCCATGGCATCCGATTCTGATGCATCATGGGAGTTTTGCAGAGCTGATACCACTACTTGGTAATATAAACAGTAATTTTACAATTTTCCCATCACCTATTGTGGAGGCAACACATTAGTTAAAATTAAAGAAAATATCGAGCAATATGGAAAACAAGAACCCCGCCTCGCCTTCTGGTGATCAGACCATAAGACTGCAATTACGAATATCATCTCTCCTGATTTAACATACAATTAAAAAGCTGTTATGACACATTCTGAATGTTTAATGAAATCTAATAATTTTTACTAAAACAAAATGCCCGATCTTCTTCCACAGGCATGTCGACTGACAGCTTGATTCAGCTCCCGTTTGCTCAGTGAAGGAGGAGGTTTGCGTAATTGCTGGATAATGGGTTTTATAGGATGTGTTGTCATAAAGGCGGCTGTTTTCATTTCATATTATTGAAAGCCAACATCCCTTTTATTGCGGCGCTGCGTTAAGGTTTAAGTACCCTCTTTGCAGGTGTTTCCCGAATTCGAGATAACAAAACGCACGCGCGCGCCTCCGCTCGCCCCGTGATTTAGCGTGCATGCGGCAAAAAGCTGGGGAAGTAATGAGAATTGCTCCGTGTGAAGCCCATAGTGTCTTAATTATCGCCGATTGCGCCGTGAAAGCCCTCAAGTGCCCGAATTAGCCATAAAAAAACACTCAGTGCATTAACAGGTCCGATAGAAAACATCGGGAAAAAAATCAATCCAGTGTGTTAATCACCAATACAGCTCGAGTTTGTTAAAACGAGATAAACAGATAAATACATATATGCATGTATATAGTTTTTGCAGCGAGTATGAGAGCTGGAGTCATTTAATATGAATGAACGAGTCGTTGACAGAAGGGGTTCGGGGGGCCGGGGGTTTGACTGGTCTATTCAGCAGTAATTTTACTCTATAAAGGTCCGGCTAAATTCACCTCCAGACAAAGCAGAGGAGCATTAGAGACACAAAAGGTTCACAAAGACCCTGAGTACTTCTTATTAAACAGCATGCGGCCCTCCACACTAAGCCTAATAAAGACTCGCGCACCACCACCCTCTTACGAGAGAGAGGCAGCTTTGCTCTTCTCAGCCTCTTAAAATCCGCCCTGATACTTCTCCCCGAGAAAGAAAGCACTCCTGCCCCTCTTCATGGAAATGCCCATTTAGGTTGTACCCTCGGTTTGGCTTTTTAAATGAATTCCTCTTTTACAAACAATCAGAATGCCCCATCAACCTGTAAATCAACAGCGCCTCTCTAAAAGCCTGACTTATGAGATATTTCAAATGGAGAGACGTGGCCTGCTTCGCTCCACAATGCAGCCCAAATGCGGCTTTCTCGTCTAATAAATGCAATAGTACATCTCGCGAAAACACATCTCCCTAACACATAAATGCATTTGAAATTAAGCTCATAATAAAGGGTCTCGCGGCGTTTTACGCGTTTCGCTGCGTTTTTAAAAACGAGAGTTTAGACGCAGGCCCCTAAAACAGACGCGCGTCTGATTGGTCTCTTAAAAGTCCAGTCATTTCCCTCAGAAAAACGAATTAAAAGCAAATTCGCGAGCAGGTGCGAGCGGCCGCCGCCATTGATAGGTGAATCTAGCCGAACAGCATGAGAGAAGTGTTGGAAATGAGATCCCGCTGCCGGACCGCTTTACAAAAGCAGACCGGCCTCCTCCTCACAATATGTATTACAAATTGGCTATTTGTATTGAGACTCTTCGGAGGCCCGAGGCACAGAGGGCACATATTCCCTCGGGACGGAGGGTCTATAGCGGGGTCTTTTTAGCACCGTGTGGGGATGATGGGATGAGAAAGAGAGAGGGGCCAGCGGTCGCGGTGGAAAATTATGTCACGGGAGTGCGCGCGGTGTCATTAATGCCACCCTCTCTTTTTCCTCGCTCTCCCGGGGGCCCCGCGCGCTCTCATCAGAATGCTAATTTACCTTTTAAGAATCCTCCCCCGCGCCGCGCTCCTGAATGGACTTTTGCGGGGAACCGGGACAAAACGCACGGGCAACTTGAGCGCACAGATGCGGAGTGTCACCGGGCCCTCCGTGGCGCTCCTCGCCCACGTTCATTCAACCCCAATTAATTAACCCGGGGCGAGCAGGTACCCCTCTGCGGTGAGGCTGGGATTTTTAAATGCGCATCTCATTTCTCAACTGGCTGCTCTGGACACTTTTGTTGAAAGAGCTCGGGGACATTTTTCCCACCCCTCGTTCTCTTTATCTGACATCTAGGCTCTGTTCCAAAACATAGGGAGCTGCTTATATAGAAGGCTGTTCCATGGTCTTCATGAATGGAATGTACAGCTCAGGGCAATTCTATTCAAAATGGCTGAATAATCTACACTTTAAAAATCGAATTATTTCAACCCAGAAATGTTGATTATATAGACCTACTTAATTAATTGTAACTTTTAATTAATTATAATTAAATGGAAGCCGGTTCACGTCCCCAAACTCATAATTTTTTGTTTCCATGCCAACACTCATAATACCTAAGTAAATTAACGTTGGCTTTGTTGTGAGTGACAACAAAACATTACAAGTAACCTGTAAACTTCTGCATGATGTTTAAATGGATAGTTCACCTAAAAATACAAATGAATGTCATTTCAAACCTGTGTGACTTTCTTTCTTCTGCAGAACGAATATATTTTGAGGAATGTTGAAAATCAAACAACATTGAACCCCATTGAAAACCACTGAGACATTTCCCAAAATATCTTCCTTTGTGTTCTGCACGAGAAAGAAAAGCGGACAGGTTTCAAATGACATAAGGGTGAGTAAATAATGCAAGAATTTTCATTTTTGGCTGAACTGTCCCTTCAAGAAAAAAATGCCCTAGTAGAACTAATATAGGCCTACTATAGTCTAAAAAAATCTTCGTGAGTTTCAACCCACTGTTAAGTAAAACAAGCTGACCCAGCCGATTATTTTAATAACCCCATAAAATGTCAATTACTTACCCAACCATGGGCTCATCTTTGTTTTTTGAGTATGTTGGAACACCTGACAAATTTTTGGTTCTTTTAAATGACAGAGCTTTTGTAATATTCCATGTTTCCAACTCACATGATGTCAACTGTTTTAACTAAGAAGCTCAATTAATTCTGTGAAACACGACATGGACCCGACAGTAGAACACAGCTGCCAGTGGACAGAGTCCTAATCCTCTCGTACATCCGGCGTGAGGGATTAATACATCGAGAGTGAGCTCATGGGCACGTTTAAAATAAACCGCCTTAAACGGTGTCTGTGTTTGGCCCTCACACGCTCCCATGACGGATCTCGTATGAAAGACACAAATAGAGAGTGATGGAGCTCTAATTGCGGGCAGTTGTCATATGGAGATATTTGAATAGAGATTACGGGCAGCACTTCACACAGATCCACTCCCGTTTAGAGCGAGAGATCAGCAGAAACTGAGGGATTACACAAATTGACTACACTTACCCAATTAACACTCCAACAAGAGACAGAACGCACTGCTTAACATCTCTGTAGTCCCATCTCGTGTCCCATATAACTAATGCCAGATTAGTCACAAGAACAGATATTTGTAATCCATGTGAAGAGTGATGAGGCTCACACCACGTGAATGCTCCTGGTGAAATGAGGAGTTTAAATGGATCACAAACGTTTGTAGAAATGATGCCTGGCTGAGTTGTTGACTTGGCACTTTTTGTTCAGTAAATTTGAGAAAATCGTCTCTCCGTGGTCTCTTAGTTACAGGCGTGTTGAAATCTCTCTTATGTTCTTATGTGACAATTTTGATGTGAACTTTTTTTTGCAAACACATTATGGCTGTAAGATTTTTTAAGTTTTAAGTACATTTTTTGATCTTTGTCATATAGACTCTTAGGGGTTAGTTTACCCCAAAATTAAAATTCTGTCATCATTTACTCACACTCAAAAACCTGAGTTTCTTTGTTCTGTTGAACACAAAGGAAGATATTTGGAAGAATGTCATTAACCAAACAGATCTCACCCTCCTTTTACTGCCATAGGGAAAATAAATACTAAATACTGAGATGTGTTTGGTTACTGACATTCTTCCAAATATCTTCCTTTGTGTTTAGCAGAACAAATACATTAATACAGGTTTTTGAGTGTGAGTAAATAATGACAGAATTTTCATTTTTGAATGAGCTATCCCTTTAGTGTTGAAGTTAAACACATTGTTTAAAAGTTCACGTATCTGTCATAAAGAGACGTTTTATCATCTCATGGCGCAGCGTACAATATTTCGGATCAGTCATATAGTTGTGTATGTTATTCTGTGTTTATAGTACCTATTTTATTGTACTTTCTTCACATTTATTTATTTTTGGTACAGTTCTGTTCTTTTTATCACTTTTATTTCTTAGTTTGTTTCTTATCTTTTTTGTTACTGTTAAACAAATGAATTTGCACTCATATTACCTGTGCATATACAGCTGGCAAATGAACCTTAAATTAATTTTAAATTCAATTCTACGTTGCTAACATTAGAATTTGGCACAATATCACTATCTAATACTCAGAATTCTATAGACCACTTCGCAAGATGTTAACACTGGTCCAGAATCGCTTCTGGTTTCATTTGTATTTATTTTATTTTGAAATCTTACATTTACAAACATTTACATGTATGCATTTGGCAGACGCTTTTATCCAAAGTGTTATCCTATAGGCCTACATTTGTTTCTAAGTATGTGCAATCCCCTGGGATCGAACCCACGACCTGCTCTTAGCACTGAGCCACAGGAAAGCTATATCTTACATAAATAATTAAATCCTTAAGTCATAAATTTAACGGTTATAAATGTACTTTTGGTTGTATTTTCTTTTTATGTTTGTGTAGTGTTAAAAACTGAAACAGGAAGTTCTTCTGGAACCAGCGTTGGATCAGCATTGCTTACGTTTTCCGAAGTGGTCTATAGACGTTTCAGCGGCAACAACATAACCGCTTGTCGTCCAAACTTTACTTCCGGTAGACCTATGCAAAGAATCTATAACTGTTAAGTAGTTTTAATGTAATTGAATACAATTAATATACAGTACAAGACAATATTGACATACAATAATTTGTTATATTATAGCCACTAGCCAGACCGATAACCAAACAAAGACCGGAAGTTAACTTCGGGCCAGGCGCATCCGATGAAACCGTTATAGGTTTTGCACAGTTTGTAGAGTGTATTATAGGCTATATCAGATGCACAAAGCTGGAATGAGTAAATATGATCAACAATAATTATATTATAACATTCTTTTATATTTCTCAATTAACAATGATAAAAAAACTAGTCATTGTCAATATGAATGTATGCATTTTTGTAATTCACACAGAATCTTGAAACGAAAAAATGTTTTTCGGTTTTTCATGACATTACCAACAAAGCGAGCAGTTTATATTCACCTTTGCTTTTCTTTTTGTTTTACTGCACAGACCTCTTGAAACAAGAGAGTCCATTTGTTTATAACTCACGAGGGCTCCGTGTGTATATATTAAGTTTTTGAGCTGTGTGTATGTGTGCGTGAATAGCTTCACTAATCACTGCGTTTGAAAAGCCTTGATTTATGGCCGTTGTTGAATGCGGGCCATGATGAGAGGGCCGGTGGTAAGTGCATTTGGATGTCTCTGTGTGATGGTGGCGTAAATAGGCGCTTTATTTATTGCCGTGCTGGGGCCCTCCGCGCGCAAGAGCGCCTCCCCAAATTGAAATATAGCGCGAGTTTACTCTGCTGATTAGGGTTCGAGCGCGGCAGCCGCCCAAGGCTATCATCAAACAGAGAGCAGCTCGAGCTGACACCTAATTGTGGCGGGATTAATGTGCGCGGAGTGACAACAAATAACCCCGGGTGTCAACGCGGGCGACTGGTGGCGCACAATGGATGAGGAGCAGGGCGTTTGGTGAGGGGCCACGTGGGTCCCTAATGTGGCGTAATCCGTGATAATCCTGTAAAGGCTTGATTATATCTGTTGTTATCCCTTTAGGGATTGTAGGCACCCCATTGAGGATAGTTTGCCTTATTGTCTGAAAAATGAATTATTTGGTAATGTCTCTATCATATAGGCGTTTAACTGGTGGGGTTTGTCCCACAGGGCCGTGAATGCATTGTAGATGGAAGTTTAGGTGGAAATAATATAAAATGTTGTTTAGTGCGTTTTGTACTTGCTTTGTAATAGAATGAGTCGTTGGAGAGAAAACGGTCTCTCTTTGGTATCCGCATAAACTGAAATACATTTGTTTTTATTTTCCATATAGCATTACTTTTTTGTAATGCATTATTTCTGCTATATTGGTGTGGACTGAAATACAATACACCACTTAGAGCTCACGTAAGATATTTATATACAGCATTGTAAGAACAAGCGAGCTACCTTAGAATAACACAATTTATTACCACATCTCCATTTCATTTACCTCTCAATTGAATTTCAGAAATTGGTGCATGTACATGTGCTGTGTGACCGAATAAATAAATACATTCATGAATAAATACGTTTACATCTGTGACACCCTAATGAACTTTGTAAAAACAATTGTGTTTGCTTGACTTGAGCACGTCTGAACTTTACTGTAACTGAAGTCCCTTATACGTAGCCCCTCCCGTATACACAAACAGCCAAAAAACACACCGATGAGAGTCCCTGCGAATTGCAAGCGTCTCTGCAGACGTTCATCCAAGCGTTACCATATAAACTTCCAATAAAACGGAGCCGCGTGATGACCTTTACCGTAATTCATCACCGGGCGCGCCGGTGACTGAGGGGGGCCCTTCACAGACCGATAATTTGATTACTACAACATCTGTAACATCAATAATGTCCGATGAGATTGTTTTGCGCAACCAAACATGCCGTGCCCATAAAAGAGGGAGAGAGTGAAGGTGTCATCAGTTAGGCCTCTATCTCTTTGACATTTCACTCGCATTTCCGATTAGGTGGGCATGCAAGATTAGAGATTATCCACGTGGCCACATCAGGGCATTTGACGGTGACTCTGTCCCATATGGCAATCAACAGAGGATGATGGTCTTAATGTATTTTATCTTAAATGCCATAGAAGAATTGTTTTTGGTTCCCTAAAGAATCTTTCAGTCAAAGGTTCTTAAAAGAACCACTTAGTATACCGTTTTATAGTCTTAGAACTTTTTTTCTACTAAAAAGAACCTGCAACATAAAGGTCACAGCCTGTTAGAAGCCTTACAGGAACTTTTTTAAGAGTGTTTAATAAGTCTGTAAAGTTGTTCATATGTAAATAATTAACTTCTTATGTGTCGTCAATACGTCAGTATTGTGCGTTTTATTGTTTGTACAAACGTCAAAAATATACGTTTTGTAGAACCACATTTTACGCAAAATTCATACGAATTCTCATGAGATCACGTTGGTATATTACAGTTTAGTGTCTTAAGTATTGTTTAGTACTGTATAACCACGAAGTATAGTTTAGTGCGTACACAGCTTTTCAATCTTAAGGTCCTAAATTGTGGAACATGTTAATAATAAAGTCAGAAAGTTCAAGTCACAAAAGAATGAAAGAAAATTCCCACGTGCTTTGGTCACTTGTTAGCTATTTTTTTACGTGAAAAGATACTATAGAGCATTTGTTATAATAAGCTATTAGATACTATAGTGTTTTGAACCTTACTAAATATTACAGTTTGCTATTAAATGCTCAAGTTAGTTCGTAGTTTTCATGTGGGCAGCCCAACTTATCCATTGCAAAATAATTGAATTATAAATGCATTCATATTTTATGTTGAAGTTTAAATTATTTTTAGCCTTTTAAAGCCTTCAAATAAAAAAGTATATGGAACGCATAAATGTATGTCTCTAATTGTTTGTCTTATACTGTACATTTTGAGTGCACATGGATAAATGCACTCTACCAAATGCTATACCTGTAGACCAGTATAGTACCAACAGATTGGATTTCTCAGAAAATGGGTGAGATCGGTTTGATTGAACCCATATTAAACAGACACTGTCGTACCTCTGATTTTCCCAAATCAGTTTTCATGCTGCTTTATTAGTTTCACCTGCTAAATAATGAGTTTAAATAGCATGTGAGAGAGACAACCATTCTGCACGGTCTGCACGCCACACGAATGCGCGGGAATAGAAGTGGATATAAATGTTTTGCCTAACTAGAGGAAGCATTGCGCTCACAATCCAATCGCGTGATCCATTAAGCTCATTTATTAAACGCAATTTGCCTTGTGTCATTGAGTTGAGTAACGCCAAGGAGTTAAGAACGGTAAGACACACACGACCACCGGGCGGGACAGCGGGGAAACACAGATCTGACACGTGGAATTAGGAGGCAATTAAGAGGAGGTGGTTCCCGGATAAATGCTGGACACCTATGGACAGCGCCGGGCGCGCGTAATGTCAGTTTAATTGCTGTATTCTCATCGCACTTTAATGGTACTATCACTTTCGCCAGCACCATTAAAGTGCTTTTGGATTGTGGGAAGACACTTGCAGGTTATCACTGGTCGCTGGTTTGGTGACCTATAAGAGTTGTTGGGGCACGTTGTCACATGAAGTCGTCGTCCTTTTTGTTTTAAATAAAAACGCGAGAAAAATTTTTGTGGTCAGGGCTTTTAAGGTTAAAAAATTAGGCCAGTAGGCTATCTGTTTTGCCATTAGGCCTGAAACTTTGATTTTTAATATTTCTTCACATCTCTGACAGAGTCTGAATTTGTCATCAACCCAATGAATACCAACCCATGCATTTACAGGCATGCAGGACCCCGCGGTTCCCATGCGCAAAGACGCATGGTTAGTTGGTGGTTTGCGTTAACTAATAAGAACGTGTTTTTGCGCCACAACGGGTATCTTTAAATCATCATTGTTTGTGTTTTTCAGTTCCCCGTTTGTTAAACTCTGAGATGGCTGTTTGTTTGCCTCTGGTCTTTCCTATTAGGCACATTTAAGGCCTGGCGCATGCAGGCAGCCGAGGCTCCGCGTTCAAGGTTGAGCTATTTTGGGGCATTTTGTGTGAGCTATTTGTCTCAGCAGTCAGGACTGTTAATGTTACATTAGCTGTTTGATGTTTCATCATTTCAACCAATATTGCGTGAGATAACGAATGTAAAATGAAACCGCGAGGAACACGTTTGAATTCCCTCTGAAGGTGCGGGGGAAAATTCCACGCGCCATGCCTATTAGCCTGGGTAATTTATTTTGTGTATGTCAGAAAACAAGAAGGCCAGAAAAAAAGAGAATATGGGGCTTTCTTTTCCATTACCAAACATTACAATCTTATTTCCATCACTGCACCGTTAAGTAATTTGCGAAAAGCCAACAGAGTCTGGCGAGGCGCGCGCGTGGCGTGTGTTTAAATCCATTACTTTACCTTTTAATCAAACCTCGAGCTCGTGTCAAAACGCGCAGTTTTCGCCATGCATCTCTCCGAGCTCGTTCCAGTTCACCGGATGACCTTGAAAATGTTTGCTCTCCTATGTCGTCGTCTCTCTCTCTCTTCCTCGTTCCCCCTCGCGGATTTCCATCTATTTCAGCAAAGCTGGGGAAATGAACAGCTTATTTGGCTGTACACAACTGCGCACTAAGACAAGTAAACAAGAGTATAAATGATGAGATGCGTTAATTGTAGGCTATATAAAAATAACTTTTTAAAATATTTTCATAGATTAGTTTGGCATCCAGACAATTTTTGCTATTGCTGATAAAAAAATCGAAGAATTTGTTAAGTAGCTTTACTAATGCATACGTTAAATATCATAACATAATGTTTTTGATATTCTAGCTAGATTGAATTACATTAGGCCTTATATTTAAAGCATGAAACAACAGAAAGAAAGCTTGTAACGAAATTTAATGGACTCGTCCTCTGGTGATAGTGTAAATGATAGCATTTATGCAAAATATATAATCAACGACATGTACATCTTTCTCTATATAAAATAAATGAGCTTATGTGCTTCTGCTGACCTGTCACATAAACAGCGTTTGTCTCAAAGGTTAAAAGTTCTTCAAGTTTGTGAAACCCTCACGGTTATGCTTCACGTACTACTACCTTTTGGTGCAGGAAATAAAAGAAAGGGGTTTTGTTTGGTTATGTCTGGGTAAATTTCAAATGAATCGTTTAAAAAAATAGGCTTTTGTAAATGAATTGTAATGAAAGTTGCTGTTTTATGACATCATGCATCTAATTATGTTATAACCTGATAAATAATGTAATTTACAACACTTTGTTAACATTAACTACAATAGTTAACATTGATTCAGAATAAACAATAGCCTACTCAGCATCTATTAATCTTGGTACATGTTAAGTTTAACATATTTATTATTGAATATTTCATATCAAACGTGGCATCTGTTAACATTATTCGTAGTTCAATATGTGTTAAATAAATGGTAACAAATGTTGATAAATGTTGGCTAGGCCTTATGCATTAATGTTAAGGAATGTTCTATGCCTGCACCTGACATAACGTGGATTCTTTAGTTTGATTCAGATAATATTTCAAATGCATGTGTAAGGTAATATCATTATTCTCATTTCATGAAATTCCCTTATTGTCGTGTTGATTTTATGCATCACCCTCTCCTTTACGCTGTGCGCAACCGTGAAAACGTCCAAGAAACCATCTACTTATGGTGGTTGCATGCTTTTGGAAGGCGTATGTCTTTTTCTGTGTGTATGTTGTGTTTGTGTTTGGGTTGGTGGGGAGGGGGGCATGTTAGTTGCTTTCGTCTGTGATTTATCGCAGTCCCGGGGAACGCGGCTCCCGATCCGGGCCGGGCCTGTCCTAACGCATTTCAGCGCGCGCATCAGCCGTGATTAAACACCTGCTATGGCGTGCGAACAAAGCGCGCTAATCCAATATGTATCTCTGACATCTTAAATATCGTCCAATCCCCCGGCATCACGCGCAGCTTTTCCGCAAGATGGAATCCTAAAACATATTTTTCTAATTTATGGACGGACGATAAATCAAAATTAAGCTGTGGACAATGAAATATACATCAGCGCGCCGAAAACACGCTCGGAGCTCAACGCCGTGGGCTCGAGCGCGCGCATAGGTGTGGGATGTATGAATTGGTCGGGTGTCTGTTTTTCTTGAAACTTCAGTATACGTTTAGATAATCATTTGACAAAGAATTTGTCAAGTCAGATTTGGTCTCTTTACAAAAACTTGCCATGGTAACCATGGTTTCCTCCAGGAATGCGATAGCAATATTATTTCTACTACAACAATAATACATGATAAACGTGTTAAATTGATTATTTTTGCTGTCCTTTTTGTAATATTAACTATGGTTTGATGTAGAGTGCAGATTAAGTGCATTTGCAATATGTATTACCAGCCTACTTTACCTACACCTATTATGGTTAAACTATATTTGCTATGGGATCATGGTAAACATGGTTTCTGTGGTCTTGCTACAAGTAAAACAAACAAAACTGTGCTTAATATCCTTGGTTAATTTTGTAAGGGACGCATCCTTTTTACACACTATTAAATGTTGAAAACAGATTTAATATTTTCTTTAAGTGTAGCTCTTTGAGCATTCCAGGTCTCCACAGCAGACCAACCTTTTGAAACATTTGTATTTTGTTTAAATACCAGCTTTATGAGCGCCTCTTCTAATTTACATGCTAATTTGTCATTTGCAGTGTTCAGTGGACGCAGTTGTATTCTTTTCTCTGGAGCTGGATTGCGCGCTCCCGGACACATAAAGCGCAGCAGGCCATTCTCTCCGGTCACTGTCCCGGTGACGCTTATTATTTGTGACTCTTCAATTCCACAGTTTCCCCGAATTCTCAGCACATTGTGCCCGGTGTATTACGCGCCGTGAACTGCTCGGACATCAGACGCGTGTCTTTGGCCCCAGCCACATAATGGATTTAGCACCCTGTTCTCGTGTTTGGAAACAGCCCAACAGCAATGGCCCTGCGACCACAGAAAGAGTGTTCTTGAACAACAAAGAAAATATTTGACCGTCGTTTTGTTTGCTCGTGTATAGTGTGCATGTAGGCTTTTATTTCGCATTTTCATGCTGAAAGAAGTGCAGGAGAAAACGTCTGCGTACAAAAATAATACATCACCAAACTGACCTAGTTTGCAGGACCGCGGGTGCTTGGGAAGGATAATTGTTTGTAATCATCTTAATTAATATAATAATCATCTAATTTTATACCTCCTAATGAAAATTAAGTGCATTTTGATGCATAAGTTGTAATCAGCAGGCCAAGTAATTCATCTAATGATTTGTATCGGTGTTTATTCAAATAAGCAAACAATTTAATGCATTAATTTATACAGATTAAAACTTTGCGAGACCAAACAAGGCTGTTGCGTTACTACAAGTCTTTTGGGCACCGTGGAATATTTTAACCCAATAGGCTAAAAGAAGGGAATTAAACTTTAAAGTAAAGTTTATAGTTTGTAAGGAATACAGTTTTGAAAACTCTTCTAGTTACGTCATAATAAAATATCCGTTCTGAAATCCAGAAGAAAATCTATTTTAATTGATAATCACAAGCGACAATATGTTCACAAGGAGCATCTTTTGTCTAACTTTGTTTAATGATTCAATAACACGAGAGATTGTTTTTTGTCAATAATGTGTATGTAAATAAAAACGAGCACAAAACTAATCATGAAACTAAGGAGGTTATGATGACTTGGTCATGTTTGATGTCACACTTACAAAACTACAATCCAGAAGATTAGAAGAGAGTCCTATATTATAATCTATATATTTTCTAGAATATTATTTTTTATAAACAATGCTGCAGTGTATTTATTTGGATTACTTATTTATTTATTTGTAACATTTATTGACTTTATTTTAACTTTATTTTTTATATATACAGTATATATATATATATATATATATGCTCGACATGATTTTGCCAAGTGGTTGATGTCCTCAGGGCAACATATTTTGTTGACCTAAGGACAACATTTTTATAAATAAAACCTAAACCCACATCAAACCCTAACCATAACTTACCCCTAAAATCAGAGGGAAATGATAAGTGAAAAACAATGGTCTAGAAGCACCTAAACCTGTTTGGAAGATTAAATTTAAAATAAACTGTAAACGTTTTGTAAACGTATTTCTGAAATCTGATTGGTTGATTTAAATGTTGTCCCAGGGTCAACATGATGTTGCCCTAAGGACATCAACCACTTGGCAAAAACAGGAGAGCCATATATATATTAGGGCTGTCAAACGATTAATCGCATCCAGAATAAAAGTTTGTGTTTACATAATATATGTCTACTGTGCATATTAATTTTGTATTTATGTACATTTACATGTATTTATTTATATTTACTAACAATTGAAATTATATATAAATTTTTATTAATTTTTAGATTTTCCTTAAATATATGCATGTATGTGTATGTGTTAATAACTACAAAATTATTATGCACAGTACACAGATTTATATTATGTAAACACAAATTTTTATTCTGGATGCGATTAATCGCGATTAATCGTTTGACAGCCCTAATATATATATATATACACATATATACACACACATATATATATATATATATATATATATATATATATAGACACGTACATAAATCGTTTCTTTGAAAAGCACTTTGAATTACCTTTGTGTAGGCCTTTGTGCTGTATAAATTAACTTTCTTTGCTCAACAGTGTAATTTTCCAGAAGCAAGTGAAGTCAGTTCATGTATTTAGGAAGGCCTTGTATTTACCTAGACAGGATATTAATTCGTCCATTCTTAATCTGTCTTTTTGCTCTTAGATGGCGTCTCAGATCTTCTCCCCATCAACACATCAGTCAATCAATCTTCACAAGCCCACATGGCATCAGCAGCTGGATTTTTGTGTTTCTTTTAATGAAAACGCCTCTCCATGAGAGTTGTGATGAGTTGGAGTGATGAACGAGGACACAGTTTGGTGAGAGTAAGTGAAAATCACACTCTCTTTCTCCACTCAGCGAATTTTATGTAAAACAGCACAATTACACAATGTCCTGAGAATGAATGCGTGCTGGAAACATGAGGCTCATTTGGCTGATGAATGGCCACACTTTGGCTCACTGTGATTTTAGTCGAGTGTGCTTTTAATATTGCTCTCATTGAAGTTTTCAGATCGAATTTCACACCTTCACAAACCATTTATTTATTTGTTTGTTGCTTAGTGTACCTAATGTTGAGACTATATACTGCCACTCATTAACTATAATTTACTATAGTAACGAAAGAGCCAAAAGGTAGTTTATCTGGTCTGCCCGATGGTTTTGCAGTATGACCTGATAACAGAACCACAAACCCCTTGAAACCATCAAACCAGACCAGTTGAAATCTGCAAAAACAAGTAAACCGTAAATTGATAATAAGAGTATTAGCAGTTTTGTTTATTTTGTTTAGTTTAAAAAAAAAGTTGAATTGTTTCACAACCAATGGTTGGGTAAAATATGGACAAACCCAACCGCCCATTCATCACCCAAAATTCTTTGTAGTTTACCCCATGGTTGAGTTAAAAATGCACATTCTTGAGTTGAGTTTGTCCATATTTTGCCCATCCATGGGCTCAAAAAAAATTGCTGGGTTGTTTTTTAATCCATCATGGGTCAAATTGTAAATTAACCTATGCTGGGGTGTTTCAACCCAAAATGCTAGGTTGTTTTAACCCATCGTTTGGGTCAAATATAAACCATTTTCAGTGTTAATTTAACCCAACGGTTGAGTTCATCCCTTTTGGCCCAACGTTGGCTTTGAAAATAACCCAGCATTTTTTCGAGGGTACTCTTGTTCTCCATCATGTGTGGCAGTATTGTTCGCAGCAGCGCTTGAGTAGTCTCGTATCAGAGAGATTGCTGCAGCTTTTAGTGAGCGAGAGTGTGCGAGCGAGTTTTTATTCTTGCTTTCGCCTCCGTCCGGCCTCTGAAACGGGGATGTGATCAATCTGCCGCCTATTAGAGCCGTTAATTGATAATGCATACTAATTAGGCCCAGTTTTGGTACTTTAGAGACTTTGAGGAGGTAATTGTCGGCACGAGTCCAAATGCAGTTTAAAAAGCAGTCTGCACGAGGTGAAAAATCTCAGCACGCTGGCGGCACGTGAGGGGCCTGTAATGAACTGCACACGTACATCTGCTCCGTGCACACGCATATGTGATGATAGCCTACCTGTCAAATGCTTTATGTGCTTTGACTAGTGATGACTGGAAATGAACCTTAGATTCATTTCTTACATCTCCAGGGAACCATGGATTATATGAACTCTATACAGTAAAAAATGGTCCTGAGAAGTCCTTTTTAGTAGTGAACACCAGACTTTGCCTCAGTTTTAGCCTCTCTCACTGGCGTTTGCACGTCATTGCTGTTTGGTTTGGTCTAGGCAAAAGTCTTTTCTTTACGATGCGAGCGTGGTCATCTTGAGCGAGACGCATTTAACTTCACTTGATGCGACATCAAGCAGCCCATGACATGCACGCATCAAAGCACGCCGCTGTAATTAAACTAGATCAACATGTGAGAATATTTGTTCCTTTTCAGTGTCAAAATCGAGACCCTTTGAACCGTCAATCTCCCGCGCAAATGAGCGTGTCTGTCTCTCGTGTACACAGGCTGGATGTGATGTTGTCAAAAGCGGTTGCCATGGCGGTTTGTTGTGGTGCTCGACCCGAATTTGTTCCCCTTTGCTCCGTGCGTCCCTCACTGGTGAAGCTCGTGGTGCGTGTCTGAAGGTTGTCACATGCTGTTTTCTGTACAAACGGTTCATGGACATCCTTAAAGAGTCTGGCTGGGTTCATGTTTATGCGAAACTTCACTTTCTTGTGATTGCAATGGACTGAAGAGACTTCTGACTGCACGCAGGCTATTAAAACTCCAGTGATGGGGAAGATTCTCTGAACACATAATTTAAAGCAACAATTATTCCGATTTTTAAAGGGTAAAGTGTTAATGCTCAAATGTTGATCTGACATAGCTCAGGATATTTGGAAACAGTTGTTTCAATATCAAGATGTTTCTCCTTAAACTGCTTCGAAGAAATAAAGGAAGAAACAACTAAGAAAATACATGAAAATGATGGAGCTGTATATAAAAGTAGATTGTATACGGGTCCATTTGATGAGAAATGTTTGAGTTCATACTGAGATCTTCAATAATATTGACGTTCGATTACAGACTTGACAAATCTGAGCTCAGTTTGTGACATTGTTGAGATCTCTTCTGAAACTAATGGAGACATTTGCAAGATTTCTGTCTCTTTTTCTCATCTGAGAAAAAAACATCTGAGATTCCATTTGATCTCTTGGACAAATATTTGAGATATTCCAAATCATTTCATTATAGTCAAACGTTTGGAAACTGTGTTGAGCTGTTGTATAAACTACTATAATACTTCTTTAAATAGAATAATTGTATCATTTCTTTATATTTTTAATGTAAACAATTTCCAAACTTCTTTGCATTTTGTCGCACTATACTACTGCTTGTTTGGAGTAATATTTCAAACAATATTTAAGCTACAATATTTTGAAAACAGTTGCTACTTAACAAATGTAGTTTTGTACAAAACAAAAATGACAATAAAAATAAATGGTATCATCAGAACTGCAATCCGGCTAATTATATAGCCAAATTGCATTTCTTTCTGACGATAACATTTAAATTAAATCCAGTAATTCATTGTAAAGATTTTAACAAGCAACTTTGCCCTTTGACGAGACATACTCTGTGTAAGAGCCGCTGCCTACAAATGGTTTAATTGCACTAAATGACTGGATGAAATAAGTATAACCCGGGTCACGGCACCATCGTGTTATCTCAGACAGCATTTACCATATTTAAAGCTATGTGACAGTGTTTGTGTTGAGAATCAGTTTAATACAGCCCCTCTCTTTCCTTCAATTTACCTTTCTCTCGTTTTTTTCCTTTGGATTTGTTTGTTTCCCGCTTTCCTCAAGGGTTGCGTGGAGACAGACAGCCTTGCCAGATTCATTTTCTGATCAAAGCTGTTTGATTTGGTCAATTTTGCCACATTGGAGACGTTCTCCATTACTGAGATAAATAGCCCCGGGCTAACTGTCAACCAAAACTTGTAAGCTAATAAATTATTCCAATTTCTCCCCGCCGGATTTCTCCTGGGAGACAGCCTCTAGGAAATACACTTTTTGATTAGTAAATTTCTGTGTGTGTGTGTCTGGACATTCGGATGTGTCGTCTTTGATTAGTGGCGGCTCTGTTCGAGCTGAGGGCGGCAGCGGGGCTGTCAGTCGAGCACACACTCTAATGCATAATGCATTGACACAACAGGCTTCCCGCCACCTCCCCGGAGCGAGCGACAGGAGAGCGGGCTACCCTCACCTGCGAGCTCCTTTTCTCTCCTTCCGTGTCGCCTTTCTTGGCTGCGAGCTCTCGCAGACATCTCAGGAAATAAAGCGCTGTGACAGATCCTCTCTCTCTCTCCAGACCTGGGCTTATGAGTGCCCAGCAAACACACACACACACACACACACACACACACACGCGCGTGCACACACTTGAAACTTGGAAATGGCTTGACTTGAACTGAAAGTGTGCAATCAGCAGAAAAAAGGTTCAAGCCGTCTGACTGATGTTGGGAAATTGATCTCCACCCACTGGCTAGCTAACCAATACCAAACCTCACCTTCACACACTCACACTCACACACACACACGCACACACACACACACACACACACACACACACACACACACACACACCTGCCCTCTGTTTTGAAACTTCTTTGTTTTATTTTCCTCCTTCGTCATTTCTTTTCTGTCCTTCACATCCTGTTCATGTTTTACACATGCATCACTTTCAATAAAATCCTATGATAACTTCATAGCATTCCGTATAGACGCTATTATCGTAAAGCATATTTTAATTCTTTAAATAAAAACTCTGCATTTTCCTTACTTTACTTTCTTTACTTTTTCTCATTCCTGCTCTACTTTGTCTTCCTCCCCTTTTTATCCACATCCCACCCCCCGTTTGTTTCATGCCATGTGCTGGTGACTCAATAACCCTCCCCGTGTGCAGTTTAGGGGGGGGGTACAGAACAAACACATCTCCCGACTCTGAGCACCAAAAACTACACTCATCATTTATCAGCTGGCTAAATGCTGCCCAAACCATTTCCCTCCCAGTAGAGAGGGAGGAGGGGGGGATGCGAGCTTCGCTGGCTGAATTAAACTTTCGAGGGTTCAGCGCTTTCCCACTTTGGCGATTCATCTTTCCTCTCACCCGGGAAGTGCACACCCAGTAGGAGAGTGAGGTAATTACATCTCCACATGACACGCCGCCTCATTACTGCGTCTTGCTCGATGCCGCTGCTGTGGTGTAGAGATGGCGTACGCAGGGGGTGTAAAGATAGAGGGTGTGTGTGTGCTTTTTGGTTAAAAGGAGATGGCTTGCTACACACTGTAGGTAAGTTAACTGCAGTAGACAGAAGAAAATAAGTAATATTCAGTGTTAGTCGTGTAGGATGAATCAATATAGGGTATGGAGAAAATATATATTACAGTATACAATATTTACATCTCTGTTCTGATTATATATACAATACAGGGAATATACACAGACACACATGTATTATAAGTATATGATGTATATGCTAAATATATCTTAATATAAATAAAGAAATACCATGTACTTCATATACAGTACGTAGAAGTTTAAATAAATATATATTTTTTGTATATACCCTGTATTGTATATATTTTTATCAACCAGAACATATATATATATATTGCAAGTATAATATATGTGTGCATGCGTGTGTGTATGTGTATCATATATAATACATTACCATTGTAAAATAAGGCTCCTAAAGTAAAACCAGGTTGAGATACACTTACATAGTGGTTTAATCTAAATAGGGTACATTTATTTATGAAGGATATATATGTTGACACAGGACATATTAAGTATGTTAAACAAGCAGCTGTAAAGAGTAGATCAGATGGGATGAATTTGTCAGAATTCAAGCACGGCTCATTAGACCGACAACAAACTGAGGTCTTTAACTGATTATTCACGCAGTTCTTTGACTTCTTAGTAAGGGTGTTAATAAATCAAACACAAATGTAAATCTGTACGTCTGTCTCCAGGTACGAGTTGTGTTCAAGCACTTTTTTGTCTTCAGGCAGATATCACAGTGGTTCAATAGTCATTTTGATCCCGGTGATTTAGCTAATTACTCTATATCAGCCAATGCCATCGATCCCGCCCCTCTCCTGCTGTTAGCCACACCTGGAGGTCAGCGAGTGATTGACAGCCGCGTCAACCGGCAGGTGTCTGGAAAATGGACGGTGTCCTGGAGTCAATTGGCCTGACTTTAGGACCTCACGTTTTGTAACTTTTCAAACCAACTAGAACTTAATGCGGTTGTGTTCTGTGCGAGTCATTGGATTTTTATTGCATGTAGGATTCTTTTATTATTTTAAACTATAGATATAAAATAACGTTATTATTATTGTCATAGAATTAATTAATTATCTATATTTTAAGCCTATTTTTAAGAAAAATGATCCAAATGCTACTTCCATTATTTAGATTTTAAACAGAATATCTTTTTTTCTAAATGATGTTTCTTCGGTGCAAAATACCACAATGCCATGGTTTTGCGTGTGGCTTCCAGGTTGTTGTTATGCAATTGCTCTGGTGATCTGTTTGGTTTTAAAAACATTGTTATTTGGTTGCTTACTAGTCCACACCGAACAACCATTCTTTTTGGGGATTTGTTGGTGCTGTTTGTCGTATACAGTAGGTTATTACATATTGTTTGATTCCTTCTTTCAATAAGTCCCGAACTATGTTAAAGGGATTGTTCCCCCCAAAAGAGAAAATTGTTCATCATATACGCACCCCCGTTCCAAAACCTGTTTCACATCTGCAAAACACAAAAGAAGATATTTTGAAGAACATCGGTAATCAAACAACATTGGACCCCATTGGCTTCCATTTTATGGACACAAAACCACTGAGACAATTTTCAAAATATCTTCTTTTGTGTTCCACAGAAAAAAGAGTCATATACATGTTTAGAATGACAATTTATGATTCTTTTTGGGTGAACTATTCATTTAAGCAGAAAGCATTGTTTAATGCAATAGCTAGTTTAACAGCACCACCAATACTGAATCGTGTAAATAAATACAATCTCAAGAGTAGATACAGAAATTCAATGTCCAAGCTATGCTTCCTATGTGCCGTTTGTTTCAGTGTTGGCTTGGTAATAACATTATATGCCACTGGCTACAGATCTGCACGTCTGAGATAGAAAGAGAAAAGTATGTGTGTGTGTTAAAGCACTGAGCTATGGAATAGGTCTGTTATTCTGTCTACCTCTTGGATTTCAGATGTGACTGCTTGACAGTGGCGGGTGTATTTTTCCTCCTGTGGTTGCTGCGGGCAACAGCAGTGACCCAAGCAAGGTGTGTGACAGAGAGTTTGTGTTGAGTCCCGTCAGACTTGGGCTGCCGGGACTCCACGCGTACAGTCATTCACTCAATCACAGATGTACGGCCACAAACAATCTGTCACACACATATTCATTTCATTCTTTCACAAAAGTCTGTACACACAAGCACACACATAGGCTACTATGGTGTATAAGTGTTTTAGCCTGTTGGCATATGGTTGATTGGGTGTTCTTGGGCCATTGCAATATACTGGTATTGACAATAACTGTGACATTAAGAGCTAGTGTTATTCATTTTTTGTTAATACTATACTGGATACTATCTAAAGGATTTAGTACAAGTGGTTGACACTCCAACATAGTAGATGGCGATTTTGCACCCATTGAACATTTTGCCTTAAGAGCCCTAATGGTTACAAACTGCCTCCATGAATTTGAATTTGTATTTTGAATGTGATTCGTTGGCCAAAGAAGAGGAAACACAAAATAAACAAAATGAAAGATGAATTTGACATCATTTAGTTATCACATAGTTATCGTTGTATTGCAATTATCGTGAGTTTTTTGCAACGAGTGTAGTGAAAATATTGTGACAGCCCTACTCAGGTCATTATTTAATCTAAAACTTTTAAAATCTGTTTTAAATACTTTTAAATGTGATATCTTATAAAAGTAATAGCACATTGCACATTTTTAAATGATTTGAGATTTTCATTCACTGTATTTCAGCTCCTTTTGTGCTAGCTGGTATCTTCTGTGGGCTGGTATGAGGTTTATATCAAATGAGATGTTGTCTTGTATTGTTAAACAGTGTCTCTGGAGTGGTTTATATTGACTGATGTCACGATATCATACTCTAATGGATCTGGGTGATGTGAACAAAAGGTAAGTCACCGCGGTGCCCCTTTCTGTTGTATAATTAATGCGTTTCTATTTTAGAAACAATTAAATTAGCACACACTCGTCCACGTTGACATTTTGAAAAATAATTTATTAACTGCAGTAAAACGAGTAATTATATTTTTTCACCACCTCGTCACGCAAACCGTGACTGTATTCAAACTTGCTGTCCATCAAAGCAAAAAAGAGTTCAGCCAGTCTCTCCCACACATACACATGTAAAGTCTTACCTCTAATTGACTTCAATCAAAATACATCACTGAGAATCTCAGTCTGAGAATCGAGACCAAATGCGTGTGGTTGCACCTGCACATGATAGAAATGTCATAAATATGCAACCTTCTTCTTTTGTAATATTTATTTAATCTGGAACGTAACTTAAATGTTTAATTTGTTGTTTTGCAACAAAAGTAAGTTTGTGATTATCTCTTGTGCATGTTGTTATTTTTTGGTATAAATCCAATTCCAGCGTGTTTGTTGATTTACAGGACTTGATTGGTTGGTGTCTGTACCAGAATTAAGCCAGATGTGAGTTTGCAGTCAATGCAGTGGATTGTGTAAACACCACCAGCACCCACTTCTCAGGAGGCTTTTAGAGTAAGACGTGAAGACTGAAGGTCAAGTTCACCCTTGAGAGCATCTCAACATATCCCACTGGTGTAATGCTTCATTTTCAAGGCTAGTATTAAATATTTCAGCCGTAACCTTTATAGCATTCATTTAAACCAGGAAAAAATCCCTGAATATATTAGCATAAATGGCTGTTTGTTAACATTAAACAGAAACGTGTATTAAGAAATGAAAATAGGGCAAATTTGCATGTTGAGATGTTGACATGTTCATGCTGTGTTCCATTTAACATGGAAATGTTTGACTGTGGATATCATACAAACATGTCAACGCTGAAGAATATGTGCACAGTTGATGGTAAAAATGTGATTTAATGTCAATTAAAAAAATACAAGAAGACAAAGTTTCAACGTTGTTGTAAACGTTTACAAACATTGACCTTTTTTGTTGATAATTAACATCTACAAAGCGAATAGCGGCATTGTTATTTTGTTTCTTTTTATGCAGCAAATTCTGATTGGATGAGATATTACAAGAGTGCTGATATTGGATCAGATCAGCACTGGACAACAGCAAAACAAACTGACAAAATTATTGATTTCTTCAACAAAATTCTCGCTTTCGTCGTCGCTTTATCATTTTAAATAGAGTGTTAGGGACAATCCATGGTTTTTCCATTGCTTATGAACATAGTTTTTGTTGTGTATTGAACTGTTGTATAAAAGCATGCGTGATGACTGCATATCAGTATGTCTACACCTGAACCACCCATCATGAAAATTTACCATGATTTTATTATAGTAAGTGTAGTAACTATCTATACGTGCGTTGATTAGTATTTGTAAAACCACAATTTTACTACAAATTTGTAAATTTGCGGTAACCACATTTTAACTAGTTTTATTTGAAGTTAAACTACGGTTCATTTTCATAAGGAACAGCTGTTCTGATATAAAATCATAACGGCACGGTTGCTCGTATGATATTGCTTTACTATCTTTCAAGCATCAGCCAATTAGACGCATAGTAGGACATATCATGTCAGATTATACCACAATTTATGAACATAAAATTCACAAACAAATCCACTAAACCAGTCGTTTTCGGTTGGAATCTACACCACCTGCAACCCACTGCGACTCTCCAGCATCATAATTCAACTCTAGCCCTGCTCACAATCAGCCTCCTTAAACATCTTACCACAGTACCTGCCTGAACACCTCCTCTATATCACACACACACAACCTCTGGCCTCCCTCACTCCCTACAGAAAGCCAAACCTCCCATTGCCCCTCTCTTCCAGAGAGAGAGAGAGAGAGAGAGAGAGAGAGAGAGAGAGAGAGAGAGAGCGCAGGATCAGGCAGCTGGGTTGCAGCAGTAATAAAGAAAGAGAATCAATAGGCCATGCAATGGAGCCAAGGTGCTGCCATTCATCATGCGTCCTCCCAAACTCCCATCATTCATCAAAGTCAATGAGCCAGCAAATAGGAAAATGACTATTTGTATCAAACACATCTGCACTCATCCACTGAGGTATTTCATTCCCATTAACTCCCATGGTAAAATACACTGAGGGTTTGCGCGCAAGCTCGTGTGCGAGGGAGGAAGAGAGCGTCGTGTGCCTGTTTGTGTTTGTGCTCGTTCTGTGTTTGCACAGGTTGCTTGTTGCGAATTATTTGCCGAGGAACACTTTCATGGACTGTGTGTGTGTGTGTGCACGAGTTGTTTTTGAGGGACATTTTCTACGTTCGCCCAACCTTTCAACAACACCCCCCACTATCCTAACCTCTATCATCTTTTACGGGCTGTCATTGGAGGATTTTAGTGTACATCTTCATCTGACTATTTCCTTCACCCCCCTACACACACACACGCGCGCGCGTGCACACACACCACACCCAGTGCTTTTTTCTCTCTCTCGTACCTTCCGTCTTCAGCACAAGCCTTCTTGTTTAGATTACCTTCCACTCTCTAAACGACACACACACACATACAGTGTTTGGTTATGATGGTGAGCTGTTTTTTCTTAAATAAATCTCCCACGGTGACACTAAACGCAAGTTGTATTATTCCAGGCTGCTTTTTTTCCATATCGTAGCTCTATAAATTCGGTGGCGCGAGGTAAAGATGAAGGTGGCTGATGGTTCGGATGCAAATGGCAGCACCATCATCATTATGGTGTAATACCCCATGAAATGGCGGGGATCATTACTGCAAGCGCTTTATGGGCTGCGCTGAGTGGATGGGCCAACGCTGAGCCATATTTTATATCTCGGTCTGTATATATGAGCTTTATCTCCCTCTTTCGGGCCATTATTGAAGAAATGCTCTGTGCTTTGCTCGTTCTTGCCCCAGCGGTGATGCACACACATCATGAACATGGCAACACTTTTATTAATAATTCACAAACAAACGTTAGGTGGTGTTTAGATCAGCTGTGGAAATATGAACATATAGATTTTTGTAATTAAAAAAGCAGGGTTTCGTAGAAATTCCGTGCGTCATAAGCCCATTGGTGCTTTTTAGAGCTATATTACATGACAGTGTATGCATACATACTGTATATACATGACATTTAAATATTGAGCATTTGTAATGAAATATTGTGTGATAATATTATCTATTGTTTATTTCTTTTAATAATTAGAACTGTCCTCAAAGAAGTGGATAAACCGTCAAATGGCAGAGAAATCACAGGGACAGAGGTATGAAGTAAATGTCATGAGAAATGAATTAACTTGATGAATCAATACACAAGCGCAATCCTGTCACACGTCAAGCGCTGCTGGTGTGAGCAACAGCATTAAAGCATCACACAGTTATGACGGGCCATCAGCATCCGTCTCTCAGGCAACACTGCGAGCCCAGATGCATAATCACTGTTTTCTATAACAACAGCATCTGCGGATCCAATGATAACAATAACAGGAACGTCGTCCATGAGATATTGCAAATTATTTTGAACTAGTCCCATCATTATCATACATGCAATTACATTTTCGCTGTTAAGAGTTAATGGAAGTGGCTTTTTATAGAGAGGGATAATTTGTAATTTACATATTCATATATTACGGAAAGTTCGAAGGCTCAGTTGGTATTTCTGACAGATCCTCAGAAATGTGAATTTTGCTTATGTGTATTTGTAATATAGGTTATTTGTACCTCCCTGGAATAATCATGTATGTGTGTTCCAATATTGTAATTAGATTCTTCATTATTTTCCATTGTTGCATTATTTTAAATGAGATTTTTTTTCTTGCTGTCTGCCTGTCTGTCTGTTATATAGTAAACAACATTTAACGTTTAACTAATGTAAATCCTATATCTCAAGGTATTCTTATGTCCTAAAGATATTCTTTTAGCTGACTATGTATTATGTGAGGGTCTATTGCTATACTTTTTCAGTCATGCCTCTCTCTCTCTCTCTCTCTCTCTCTCTCTCTCTCTCTCTCTCTCTCTCTCTCTCTCTCTCTCTCCCCCCCTGCTCTTTTCTTCCTCTCTTCTTGGCTTTCTGCCCGCTTCACTGCAGTTCCTCCTCGGGGAGCAGCAGGCAAAGTCATCGGCTCTAGGAACAGACCTCTCAAATTCATAAAATTCATAGGATTTTTCACAAATGGGTGAACACAATTTTCTACCAATTTCCTCATTATGCAAATATGCAAAATATCGCATTTAAGCCAATTACGGCCCCACACTGTTCCAAATCCACCAGTTCAGGCCATAATTGCAGAAACTATCAAATAATTACGGCCGCTAATTGGGAATATTTGTGACAGATAAAACAAATTCTCGCGCAAATTACATTTCATTCAAGGAACCACTGTGCGCCGCTGCATTTTTATCCAAGTCTAATTTATCTTACATAATGAACTGAACTGAGTACTTGTTATCGAATTTGAACAATTCATATGTCCGTAATGTGGAATGATGAAATAAATTAGAGCGAAATTTATACAATATTTTCCTGATCTAGGCGTACTTCGAGAGGCTTCCTCCGTTCAGAGGAAATCTTTCATCGCCATTACATTATGTGTCATGAATTGCGGCTCTAACTGTCGTGAAATCTGATAGAAGCTGATGGGATGCGTTTCCCTCTTTAGAGAGGCTCATCATAGAGGCTGCAGTACACATTTTACGTAGAAATGAGAATAAAAAAACGGCATGTCTACATAACCAAGGCCTGTATGCTACACCCCTGGCATTTATTTTCATCATGATAAATTATTAGGTTAAAAATTTTAATATATTTAATACGTTTATATTTAACCCAAAATATTTCATATGTTTGCTTTTTTTAGATTTGTATTATTATTATTATTATCGTCACCTCCACATTCACACAAAAGCTGTGGTAGCACCAGGTTAAAAAGGAGGTGTTCATCGTATTAAACAGCCTAAATAACAATTTATTTTGTCCATTGCAGAACAGAAATGACTTGTTTTTTTAGGCTGTAATATGTTAGCAAACCTTAAACCGTGATGTTAAAATGCATGCGCGCAAACAGGCTAATAAAAATGTCTTTCACCGTGTAATCTCATCGCGTTACCTGTAAGGGTCAAGAAGGTCATCTAAAGCACATTCATGTTGTGCACCTGTTCGCGCGTTGTGTATGTGATATGTTTAATCCATGGAAATGGCCTCGGCTCTATGTAAACAGACCGTGAGCTGAATGAGGGCGGCCATCCACGCGTGGCAGCGCTGCCTATTTGTCAAAAAATCTTCCATAAATAAAATCTGGGCCGGGCCTGGATATGTGATGTCTCCATTTTAAACATGAGGCTAAAACTCCGAGGGCGCACAAAAGACCATCATTCAGTCGTGACTATTTAAGGCCATAAATCACATAGATGACTTTTTATAATGTGACATTACTCCTTTCCATCCAGAATCATTAAGAAAATGGTTCATTGATTTTTTTATGTATTGTTTTAAATATATATGATAGGCTATTTGTGTGCGTTACCATATTAATATTTTAGTCGTATAAATATATTTTGGACACATTTTTTCGGGTGATTATAAGAAGTTTACGTTAAAATTGGAAGGTCCTCGGATATGTCTAATCTTTAATTCAATGCCATGGTCGCTAAGTATTTTTAATTGACAAATTAGCGACTTGTAATATACTGGAATTTAATCCTAATTAGTTAAACGGCTGCTCAAGGTTTAAACATTGCACCATTTATTAAGGGGTCAATTTATTATTTGTTAAGAAGGCTTTATGAAATGAAAGGGCTATTTTTCAAAGCGCTCCGCCCTGTAACCGTGTCGCGCTGTTTGCTGTAGTCATTATGAATTCACTTCAATTTCAATCCCACAATAATATGGTCACTAATGGCTCTGATATTGACGCTAATTGTAAGAGTCAATATTGAGGCGCAGCAGGGAACCTCATTCGGGTCAGAGATGTGCTGCAATCCTCCACAAATGGCGAATCATTTCTTTATTTATGGCTACATTTATTTTTTACATAACTGTAAATTGAGACGGCTCTTTGTACATCTTTCATTTCTGGAGGAAACCAAAAGACAGTTTTAACATAATTTCTGCCTATTAACTGGGAAATTAATGCATTTACCTTGCTAATTTACCTTCTTAATGACATTTTACAGGCCTGTTTTAGTGTCATGCATGTGTTTTGAAATTCATAGGCCTGCTTCTTGTGGGTTACATTTTGGTGGTCTCCAAATAAACGTTTAAATTCCTCAAAAGCATCTCTTTGTTTTTTTGTTTTGTTTTTTAAACGTGTGTTAAAAGAACAAATTAACAACAGTACAGCTTCAAAGAACCAAGCTAATTTAAACCCCTAGTGATAATGTTTATTTTTTCTTTCTTTTTTCAGATAAAATAACAACTAATCATTTTTTAAAAGAAAAATGGAAAGCAACCATTCTTTTAACATTTTTACAATAAATGCTTAGTTGCTTTGTGATTTCTGGACATCTCTATGGCAAGAACAGCCTCTTATGCATGTTTAAATCATGTGGACTTTAACGCATACACACACGGTTAGGGTACCATTCGGGGCAATCCCTGGTCCCCGTCCCCCATCCGTATACAACGTCGTTCGTATCTCACAGGCGCATGATGTGCTGGCGGAGCGCACAGATGAAGAAGAGGATATTAAGTGACTCTATCTAACATCCAGGACACAATAGCGGTGATTGATGGAGGACAAAGTGGTAACAGCAGGATGGAAGATAGGGGGAAAGGGGGTGGGGTGTCCGTTGGGGGTCTCTGTCGAGAGCTCGCGCGCTGTCCCCGTCCGCCGTGTTTACTCACTGATGCTCTCAACAAGACAGCCATTGACACCCGGATGGATGAGCCGCGATCCAACGCGCTGAGCCAGAGGTTACAGAGGCTAGAATATAGAGCTCGTGCACGACACGCTCCTTTCACCTAATCTTCCGGCAAAATATTTATCATTATCAATTGGGGGCTGCTCTCTGACATTAGAATACCACGTATGGATAACCCCCGGGAGGATTATCGATCGGCAGCAAGCTTACACAGGCAGGCATGAAAGACTTGGGGTCATACGGGACAATAAGAATAAACACATGGTATACACCATTTCAGTCGGGTTTATTAAGTAAAACAATGAACCAAAGCGCACTGCCATGACATACGCAGCCCTATCCATGCGCAGTCTATAGCCCACTAAAGCCAAGGGCGCAGTGGGAGAGAAACAGTACGCCTCAGAAATCTAGGAATAATATTTTTATTCATAAGGTTAGTATGGTATATAGGCAAAACATTTTACGAGGATATTCCTTTATCTAACTTAAGCTGGCACGTTCAGCTCCCCTTGCTGAAACAGATGTAAACCTAAATTCACATTGTGCGCTGTTTTTTTCCTCCAGTACACCCGGTCTGGGTGGAATTGAGATGGCAGGTCGATATTAGAAATGTCTGTTATGTATCTGTCATATTTCCAACTTTATTCCTTTTGAAGTGGAGAGCGAGAGAGAGAGAGAGAGAGAGCGAAAGCGCGGGATGAATGGCAGCAGGTGCCGGCGGTTGCTTTCACCCCCTTTCCGCCTCCCGAGCGCTAATTGACCGACAGCGTTCATACACACATTCCCACTAATTTTACATTTGCTATTCCGAAGGGGTAACCAGGCACGTCTCAAGAAATACATACCATTCTCACTTTCCATGCAGGCCATCGACGATCTTTATAAAAAGAAATTAGCAGCTTTGTTTCATAATAAGGCCTCCAAGATCCAGACTCATTTTGTGGCAGTTTGTGCCACACGCGCACACACATTAATAAAATAATAAGACATTTCCCGTCACTGTCTTGTTTTTTCAGAAACAAGCAATTTCACGACCCTTGTATATTTTGCATTACCAGTCAAATAAAAAATAGACTGATTTAAAGAAAACAGGGAAACCTATATAACAGCATGTTTTGACACGTATTCTCAGAATACTGGAACGCAAGGATTTTGTGTATTGGACAAACGATTAATAAACACCTCTTAAAAATAAACGTTCCAAAAATGTTCTTTTGTCAGGCTGTGTGATTCCACAAAGCACCTCCAGAACCTTTCTGTTGCAATGATTTATTGTAGAGGGGGTAAAAGAACCTTTGACTATGAAGAACATTAGCCATGGATTTATTGAAGTGTAATATTGTCTTTTGGTGCCAAATAGCAACTACGCGAGACAACAGAAAATTTGAGGTTGCTATGGTTTTCCTACAAATAAAAAAATGCTTGATTTTCTTAAGTGTGAAAAAGGTTCTTTGGGGACCCATGGAACGGTTATTCTGGCATGGCTGCAAAGAACCCTTTTAGTACCTTTATATTAAAGCGCGTAACGGACAAGACGCTTTATCTCATTCAAATTCAAGCACAAGGAACAGATACGAATGAATGAGTAGCAAATGAATTTGCCAGTATCGGGTTTATGTGATCAAATACTGTCTGGTATGACAGACATTGTGCATGCTTTTGAACAGTGATTTACATTATTAAACGTTTAATTGAATATTAGGAAGGGGGGCTTTGTTGAAAGCCAGTGCGTTTCACACACATGCACACACACATTGCTTTTTTGAAAACTCCAAAGTCATCCAGTTTGCTCTAATCACCACAATTAGTCCTGAATTATCACCGGACTCTGACAGACGTTCCTTGTAACTCTCTTTTATTTCCAGGCAGCGCTAATAAGCCGCACTCATTACTGACGCTGATTAAACTGCAAATTAGCCAGCAGTGGCCCCGTTCAGCCTCCCCGCGACTCGCTCAATATCAATTAAGCCCAGCAGCTTGTCTGCGGGTCTCCAGGCGCCTCCAAATGCTTGATAGTGCCACTTATTAGTTTGGAAAACTAGGAAAATACCAATAATCAACGAGTCAGACAAAGAGGGAGAGAGAAAATGAGAGTGGAAGAAAGAAACGGGCTACTCTTTTGCTTTTACTTGAAAAGAAATACCTTCATAGGTTCGTGCGGGCCACTTTTAGGAATGTGCGCATCGGTAATAGCGCCTGTCATCTCGGACCCGAGCACGGGTGGCCCCTTATCAGTGTGTCAGCAGGGAAGAAAAATGTATTAGACAAGGTAATATCTGGGCTTTTTGAAGTCACTTTTAGATATAATGAATCGCATTAACGCGTGACAAATTTGAAATCCTACATCATTAGGTCGTTCCGGTGGCAGCGAGAATGGATAAGTATTTTTTCTCTCCTTCTAACCTCCTGGAACTGGAGTTAATGACGGTTTATTTTATTTATTTATTTCATTAAAGAGAAATCATCTAATAAAGCAGCAATTATTTTTCTCTGCTCTCTATGTAAAAGTGTCCGAGCGATGCAAGCAAACATAAAATAGTGGGCATGTAGGAGTCCAGTGGTTTAATTTTTCATTAAGCACGTTAATTTGGGACTAAATGATGTAAAAGCTGAAATCAGAGTAAATGATTATTGCAGTAAACAATATCCATGGCTCGATTTCAAAGTGTGAGCTTTGTAAAACTTTTGTATTGGACTGTTAATTCACCATTCACTATATGGTCAAAGAATGTAGCCTACACCATTATTTATTATATGCATTGAATGTGTTCAGTGTGGTTTTTAGGGCTAATCACTATGAGGAAATGTAGCTATATTTCTACCTAAATCTTCAGAATTACTTTAGTTGGTGTAACCTAACCTATTAATTGAATAATTGACTTGAATTCAACCATTTATATTTTACCACGAATCACCTTTTATAGTGCACGCATCAAGTTGCAAATGAACGACATTTGCAGTAATTTTATAGTGTTCTTTTCATGTCTTTGGAGATTCTGAAAATGGTAATTGCTTGTATGCCCACATTATAATTAGTATTTACTACAGTAAACTGCAGTAATATTTCTAGATGGCCTATATATTTGAACCTTACCATAGTAAATAATAGCCTATACTACAGAAACTGTATAGTTACCATACAACAGTGTACTGCAATTTACTAAAGTTTACTGTAGTAAATAAATGTGGGAAAGAGAAAAAAATGTCAGTGTCTCTTAGATCTTAGTGCAGGCCATTTATAAAAGTTTAGTTCATCATGCTTCTTCATTACACACAAACTCGCTTACACACGATGTCCTATATTGCATTTAAAAGCGTGTTTTCTGTTGTATAAATATGGTTCTCATGGTTTGCAATGGACTGGAGACCAGTGGAAGGACGCTTTGTCCTGATAACACCCTTGCCTTTGCTTCACCTGACCCTCTTTTATGATCAATAACAATGAATGAGTCGATTTGGAGATATGATCATGAATCACCCGCGTCTCAATCTTCCACCGGACAGTACTGCTTCGCGTGCAGTCTTTCTAGGTTACCATGGTGACGGAGGACCGGTGGGCTCCGGTAGTGATGACATTCATCATTCCCGGCGCGTTGTCTGCAGTTTGACAACTCCTGACATGTGTGACATATCTCACTTTACCTGCTCCAGTCTAAAACATTACCTCCGGCAATCGAGGTGTCTATGATGTCCACTATGCTTTCAGTGAGTAGATCATACAACGCCCAACACAGTGCAGTCGACAGCACGAGCCCAGTCCTATCATTTTGACCAATATGAAGTCTATCACTGCAGTATTTTCCAATCCATTACCTGTTGATAAAAGAAATATTCTGATTATTAACACTAACACTTTATATTTGAAGTGTAGGCTGTAGGCTATAATATAAGCGGAATTAATGCCAACAACTGATAGTTCTCAATACGAATGATATAGGCTAAATGTGATAAAAAAAATATAAGGAGTGAAATTCTAAATGAGGAAAAAAGTTGACAAAGACATATAAATCGAATAAGGTAAAAAAATATATGTACATTAGGGTTTGTCACGTGAACGAGGAAAATAGCAAAAAAAAACTAAGCTTAACTAAACCAGGTTTTTAGCCGTTTAAACGTCTAGAAAGTTCACACCGAGATAAAACATGTTTATGTTAAAGAGTAAAAACAAAGCTGTCTGCTCTTACTTTTGTGATGACATGTTTCTGCGTTGATCTTTGAACTGCGCTTTACGAGCTGCGTCTTCTGCGCATGAGCGGAGTTTCTGCTGCTTTGTTTTGCGAGTGGCTAACAGGCTAATCTCAGCTGCTAGTTTCTGATATTATAAACGTACTGATCTATCTTTTGCACTATTTCTGAAGCAGCGAACAATGGCGGATCCAAGAATAAGACAAATAAAAATCAAGACCGGTGTGGTGAGACGGTAAGATTAAATGAATTGCATTTTTTCTGTGTGATGAAGTCGGCAGGGTAAGGCCGCGTATTTACCGCGCCCCTCTTTGAGCACACGCCGCAGATGTGTGCCATCATTCGGCTGATGATGTAAATCTAGTCCGGTGCTTTAATAGCAGCGGTAACGTTAGCATCCCAACGTCACGTTCAGCTCTCCGGTTGAATGAAGTGAATGAACACGTCTAGGACCTTCAAAGTGATATTCGTGACAACTCTTATATGCGCTTAGCTAAAAATGGCAATATAAACATTAAACTCAAGATGAGAAATGAATTCGAGGCGTTGTTCAATAAATGTGCAATTATTAAATGAGTAATAACTAGAGGTAAAGCATGTGTTTATTTGGACTAAAGAGAAATACCACATGTCATCTGAAGACATCCTTAAGTCTCCATCTAGATGTATTGTTTCTAAGCTAATAAATGTATGGTTTAATTTATATTTGCATTGCACCTGGTTTATTGTTGATTAAGTTTATGACCTGTACAAAACTACTATAACTTTGACAATATTCTGGACACGTTTTTTATCCATATACAGTGAGATATCACACAAGTGTTAAGTCATTTTTTTACTTTCAGCAGACAAAAATGCTGACTTGAGCATTTGTTTCCTCTTATCTATGATCTCATTGATACTGGGTACATTCTGTTTGTAAAACGACAGTAAGAAGGAAGCGTAGTTGGTCAGAATAGTTTAATGAATGTTATACCCGAATAAAAGTTGGTCATTTGTGTTCTGCGGGTGTATGTGATTGTGGCTCATCCTCTTTGTACCCTTCCTTTCTCCGCTCTCCCCTCCAATCCCCACCTGACTGCTGTGCTGTTTGCATTGATTGACCATATGAGGTTCTGATTGAGATGGGCCTGCTTGATAGGGCTGGTAATGGAAGTGAGGGAATGATTCTCAGTGGGGATGAGAACGAGAGAGGGTTAGGAAACAAGCCGCACACCGTGCCAACACAGGAGACAACATTGTAATGAGCCCCGCTAAGATAAGAACCAAATGTTCAACCTGTCAAAGCCGGCTGACGTTCACATGTGGGACCAATTTGATCTTGGTGTCTGAATTCATTTATGCAAAATGTGCTTATTGCATTGGCTTTTTTGGTGTCAGCTGATGTTCGAATTTTTCCTGCGGCAGACACATTGTTCATATCTCTCAGACAGATTTCCTGTCTGTTATTTCTCTTAATGCGGACAGTCTGGCCTCCGTATCGATTAGAGCTGTGCAAGTTGCTTTGTTTTCTTTCAGATGAGTCTTTAGGTTGTATAGATTTATCTCGGTGTTTCTCTCCCCATGAGCACAGGCCTGCGAGGTTCACTCAGAACGAGGCTTCTCGGCTCCAGGTCAGATAATTGATTTTGTCCACCTTTGAACGCTGTATTGCTGAATTGCATTTCTTCATTTGTCAGGCCCTTGTGGGCCGCTTGATGGGCACATGGTTTACTCGTTTTGGCCCCGTTTGTATGTTTTCCCTCGCTATAAGTTAATTTTTTTATCGGCTCTCTGTCAGTGGGCCTTATTTGTGAAACGCCAGCAGAACGGATTGCTGTCTAAACTGTATGTAAAACCTTAAATACTTGGATTCAGTCAACCTGTGTACATAAAAACATTTATGAACATTTTACATAGATTTGTTCTGCTCGAGTGTTGCAATTCAGGCCCAGTGTTTTTAGCCAGCGCAGGAGAGATTGATGCTGCAGTGTTCCCACATACACCAAATAAACATAAGACATATGCCGTATGTAGTTTTTATGACGGTTCATTTTCAATTTAAGCTAATCTTGTTATATAAAAACAAATGGCATTCGAGTAGGGCTGCACAACGATTTCAGATTTTTATTTACAGTTCTGGAACTTGTCTATTTTTGTTGCGCCACTCCATTAAAGTGTCAGTGTGTTGTTCATGGTCAACTATCAGCACTATCAAAAAATAAATCGCTGAAAAACTACACACAAAATTGACTTGTAGTCTGCCATTTTGGGCAAATAATTTGTCTGCAAATGTTTCTTGATAAGGTTTGGATTTTGTAATATCTGTGTAAGTGCTTGATGTTGTTTTCAGAGATGGCCGAAGACATGTTATACTTGAGCTACAAAACGTACAGCATCTGTGCTACGTCCAGAAAAGTTGTTTGTAAAGTAATGCCATTATTTTAAGGGGTTATTCAATGCCAGTTGATTTTGTTGTTGTTGCAGACATCCTAACAATACGTAAGAATTACAGTGTAGTTTGTCTCTTTACCTGTCAAACCCCTGCGTGAGTGATACTTTTTAGTCTGAATAATATTCAATTTATGTCATTTCCCTTTAAAGTCTAGAGACTTGCAGTCTGTTTACTTTTTGTGATCCACTCCAGTATTGACAGCTGTCCGGTCTGCTGTGTGATTTGGGAGTTTTCAGAAGGTGATGGGTCAGCGTTTCACGGGATTAGGTTTTGCACCTCGTGCATGTGGTTGTGGGTTCTGTTAATGTCAGCTAATTATCACCTTTAAGTCAAGCAGCTCTCAAACCGCTGGACTCCAAGATTCAGAAAGCCTCGAGGACCACTGGACGGCCCCATGAAGTGGTCAAGATCTCCGATGCCAAATGTTGCCTTCTCAGTAGTGTTCACTGCTTAGGCTGATGTGTTACACACTGTAGCCTTTGTTGAGTTGAAGATTCATGTGTCATTTGTTTTATTTCAGACCTTCTCTCAAAGATTCAAGCAAGTTTGGATACACATTATCATCTCATCCACCCCCGTCCTTTCTTTCCCTCACTCGCTCCGTTCTTTCTTTCTCTTCTTTATTTTGGCGATGTATTCCAGCGTGCGTTTTCTGGCCGAGCTCAGCGGATGCACTTAATAAAATGACAGACGTAATTTGCTTTTGTCACTAGGTCTCTCCGCTGGCCTGGCGCCTCAAAAATACAGTATTAGAGGGGCGCGAATGTGTGTGTCGAGTCTAATTCTTTTCTCGATTTTCCAGCGAGATGCTTTTTCCATTAAGCTGAAGGAAGCGGTCCTGGCAGCCCCATTTACAGACGGCCAGCTCCGCCCCTGCTATAAGCTACATCCACATCACCCTGCAGAAACCAAAAATTAACATCAGCATGACACTTTTTCATTAGCCTGTCCCTCACTTTTATTAGAATTATGCTACACGCGATCTCTCCACCCCTCGCCCGCCACCCTGTCACCCCCGTCTGGCTTCCATGCTTGTGTCTCCCTAGTTTCGTTCCACCCCCCCATCCTCCCGTGGACTGATTTTTGCCTGTGCATCTGAGAAAGCCTTACCTTGAGCATATGCTCAAAATTGCACGCGGGCGTTGTGATTGAAGCCTGTTAAAACCCGCGTAATTGACATAAAATATGACAGAGCGCCGCAGTCGGAGAGGATTCTTGCGGCACGTGGTCCAGGCTGGCAGAACGTTTGATTAATGGAGAAGCGTCTGCTCTCGCCCCTTTCTCTCTCGCTGTCTAACACACACACATGCGGCTGATTTTATGAAAAATGAATTCCACGACGCCATGTCGTCCCGACAAGCGAGCAGGCCACAGACGGAAAACGGCTATTAGCTAGAATCATTATCAATAGTGATATTTTCAAACTCCATTATGGCAATCAGGCCTCGAATTTATTCAATGCATTTAGTTCATTTGCCCATAATTGATAAATAATCAAAATTTATCAATGTACTCGCGCCCCGTTTTCACTAACAATCAAGCAAAAGTGGCCTATTTGCCACCTGATTTGGTCCAAATTAGGGACTAAATTGATGATCAATTAATCCTAGAAGGGGCAGTACAGTGTCTTTGTGAGTGTGTAAGAGAGAGACAGATGGAGTTAAAAGACAGATTAGCGTAGCGATCAGGAAGTAGCTGATGCAGCTTAGCGTTGTGGCCAACAAGCATGCGGCTTTTCTGAGATTGATAGTAGATACATCATCAGGGACAAGAAGAAAAGACAAGATTGAGTTTGGAGAGGGAGCCAGGAAATGCTGGGAAAAACATGTCTACCTTTTGATATATACAGCCGCGGGAAATAATTAAGAGAACGTTTTCCTGATATTAAAATGTACTATTTCAAGGTATGTGTTTATGTAAAATGATCATTTTTGTTTCATTCTGTGAACTGCTAACAATATTTCTCACAAATTTCAATTAAAAATATTGTTTCTGTTTGCATTTATTTGCAGAAAATGAAAACTGAAGAAACAGGTGAAAATAACAAATAAAGATGCTCTGTGTTTTTTCAGAGTTCAAATACTGCAAAGTCTGAAGACACGCTGAAGGCTCCATCTAGATTTATTATGTCTATGCTAATAAATGTATGGTTTAATTTATATTTGCATATAACTATTTGATTATTTTGGTGGTGCATCACATGGTTTATTGTTGAATACGTTTATGACCTGTCACCTGTACAAAACCGCTATAGACAATTTTGTGTAAAATGTTCAATTCAAATGCGTTTTCTTGAACTTCTCATTTGTCATTATGTCAACATGGCACAAGGGTTGCGAAGCATTTGAGCTCCTTAATGTGACGTGAATTTCAGTAATGGGGATTTCCAAAACAAAATTGTGAGATGGAACTATGATTATGATATAATCACTTTTTGACAAATGGTTGTTTCATTCAGAGCCTATTAAAATACCCATGACAGTTTATTTATACCCTGACATTTATTTTTCTCTCAAATATTGACAGCTGTAGACAATTAACATTTGTCGTTATAAACAATTTGACATATCTTTTTTTTAAGATCTTCTAGTTAGTTGCTTGACCACGTTGAAAACAAATTCCCGACAACACTGATAATACGAAAAACTCCTGCTGTCCAACTCATTCTTGTTCTCGCTCTCTTTCAGTTTGGCCAAGGAGGAGATGATGTACATAAAGGAGTCGAAGCAGCAGGAGGAGAAGGTTGAGCGACTGAAGGCAGAAGCAGGAGACGAGTATGTAATCAAGAAACAGGTGAGAAAAATATTCAAGGCTCTCATCGAAAACAACAGCTGTCCTGTCGGCTTTGAGAGAGCTCTGATGGGACTTACTCATTTAACTCACTGGAAGTACCTTATTCAGGGTCCAAACCCCTAGAAATAATTAGATGTTCCCCAAACTCTGATTCCAGTCACCTACAGCATTATGCACTTTAAAGTGTTAAATTGGTTTAGACTGGGTCCAAAAATTAACATTCGCCCCACTCAAATGCCACTGCTGGGTGAATTGAGAATATTTACTGGCCATATGTTTATTTATTACCCTGCGACACTGGGATTATTTAGCTGTTTTGATTTGCAGATGAATGTAAGCTTTGTTCGTATTGCACTCTGGTGTAGTTTTTAAAAGACACAAGTAGCGATGTATAGGTCGAAAGTCTCATTTATGTGATGAAAGCAAATTATGAAGTTAAATAAATCTCCATTTTGTTCATTCACCAAAGCCCATATTTGTTTATTTTAGGCAATGTGTTTAGGACCTTCTAAGGCTTTAAAGAAGGTTATTAGTTTATGTGTGAATACTGGACTGCTGGTATGTGTTGCTTGTCCTGCCCTTTAACAGGAATAGCTTTGTTAATGGTGAAGGAGATGTGGCTGATTCGCTGTGGCAGAGCTGTGGGTGAAATCAGGCCGAGAGTTTTAATGAGTTTTAATGTGCTGATGCAAAATTAATGACGTTATGTAACTTTGGAGGAGTTTTGTAATTAACAACACATGCTGCTAATTTAGAGGATCTCAAGGAGTAGTGGCCCATGTTCTCTCTCTCTCTCTCTCTCTCTCTCTCTCTGTCTCTGTTACATCCCTCTGTATTTCTCTCTGGAGTGGAGGTATATGTACAGCTCTGTTTTAAAGCAAGCGCTCAATAATCACTCAACAAGGGAACAGAGTTTACAGAATTTTCTTCAAATGCTTAATGAGGTTACACACGCAAACAGAAATTCTTAAATTCTCAGAGGGTGGTTGTGTTTTCGAACTGATGGGTTTGTGATGCAAGATTTCAGTCTGTTTTTTTACTGGGTATAGTAAAAGCATTTTTCTGTGTGTTAAACAGATGGAGGTATTACAGGAATCAAAAATGATGGTTCCCGACTGTCACCGGCGTTTAGCGATGGCCCATGCTGACCTGCAGCAACTATTGGTGAGAATATCGCACGCACATTATTTTTGATGTGACCCACTCTGAACCACTACATCAAACTGCGGGATAGTATGACATTGCGCTTTTCTCCGCAAACATTAAAAATGGCACGATAATTTATCGTGCATCCCTAGTTTTATGTTATCGTATCGGCCGATAATACAATTTAGGCCGATATAGTATAGCCGATAAATTATGAATCATTTCCTCTGGTTAAACCACTTTAGCTGCACGCTGCTCACAGTTTAAATCCAGTACAGTACTGTCTTTCTGTCATGATCACTCACTGTTATTAGCAAAATATTGTTGATGTAGTAAGTATGTAGATATATATGAATGTGTAAATTATAGGAACAAAAGCATATTTTTTGAAGCCGAATGCAGTCTGAATGCTTTCAGTCTTGAGACCTGTTAGACTTGTGGCTATTGAGAACACCTTTCTGGGTTGCTCTGGAAGAACATCTTTAATTTGTTTATTAAACAAACATTATACCAGAAAAGTTTAAAAGTTAAACAATCTTTAATTAGTGTAAAGTAGGCTTGGTACATGATTTTCAGAAGGGGAAAAGAATTTTCAGTTTCAGAAAATGTTAGAGACTATATCGACCAATATATAGGTTATCGGCTTACAAAGTTTTATCGGTTATCGGTTTATAAAATTACATATCGGTGTATCCCTAGATAAAACAGTTTTGTTTGGTAAAATCATAATGTTTTTTAACATCTCCTTTAATGAAATACTCTGAATTTTATCGCGTGACCACTTGAATTTGGGTAATTCCTTAGACTACGACAGAACGTTTTTGATATGTTAAAAGATTCAAAAGTATCTTTCTATGTATTTGGAAGAGTGATTAGCATGATACATAAAAGTCCTGCTTGTTATAGTTCCAGTGTGTGTTTAAATGAAATAATTTGTAATACCTTAGTTGTTCTTTACACCAGCAAAGCTTTTACACACACAGTCCTGTGCTGCACTCATTCCAGTTCATTAGTAACATCACAGCAATGGCCTCCATAGAAACCGTCCTCGATCGATTAGCATTGATACGACCTACTTCACTCACTGCCTCCATTTTCACACTGTGTTAAGTGTGTGTGTGTTTGTCTGTGCTGGTTGTGTGTGCCTTATCTGACAGGTTCACTGAGTGAATTAGCTGTTTGGTGATGGAGTTAGTATATCTGTGTGTTACTGGGATTCAAAGTAATAACTCCTAAATGGGGGTTCACACAGATTTTTTTTCGTTCTAATTCAAAAATTGCGAACTCACACTTTATTCAGCCTACATCATATTATAAGTGAACAAAATTATGAAGTATTTTGATTATATTCATAGAAATATGGCTGACCATATATATCTGTATATGTGTAGATATATATATGTATGTACAGTATGTAGATATATAGACTTTAATTTGAGATATGTAGACTTGAATTTGATCACAATTCTTTTAAGATTTTGTGATTGAACATAGTAGCCAACATGTAATGTTTATAAAAAGATTGTTTAATTATAATCTGTTCTTTTGTATTAATATTATATACGTTTTATTATATCACTTACAATGTGTAATGTAATGAATGCATATGAATTTTGTTTTCAATGCACCAGTGATTTTTCAAACCCCTGACTTATTAATAACTTAAATGTGGCTTCTCAATATATTTTTCTCAGAAACTCCAAATTGGGTCCAGTCAGTGACTTCAAACTTTTCTTTTTCAGGAAACAGAGGAAGAATTGGCTGAAACGGAAGAATACAAGGAGGCCAGAACTATTTTAGAGTCAGTCAAGCTAGAAGGGTGATGTCCAGGCATAAATACACACTGACATCTCAAGTGTCCATTCCAATTGTTCACACTTGTTTTGTGTTTCTGCAGTACGGCGATGAGTTTACTGTGGCCTCTGGTCTGTGTTTTTCTCGTTTTTGTATTAATTCATTAGTTAATAATGCACCACTTTCTCTTTGGCCTTACATGTTCAAATTTACAGCCGTGAAATAAAGTTTCTTTTTACCATTACAACCCTTCAATTTCATTATTGACACATATTGTTAATACTGAATGTTCATTTCTATAATCAAATATTGATTTTTCTCATTGGCACTTAATCTCCAGTCTATTATGACATTAATCATTATTAGATTAGAAGATCTTCTGCTGGGAACACAGAATTCAGGACAGATCTGTGAAGGTCTTTTCATTTATTTTGTCTACCAGCGTGCAGAATGTTTAAGAAATCTAATAAAGAACAAAGTGGAGTTACTAACGAAAATGCTGTCTGTTGCATTATGTAAGATACTTTGGGCACTACATAGTGGCATTGTAATAAATGTTAAATATGAATCTGGATTTCTCTTCTATATGAGCAGGTTTTGCTTTGCTGCAGGGTGAGAGCTGAAGTAAGAAAAGGAGGAAAAGCTAATATGTGATGACAATATTTCCAGCTCTTCTTAAAAGACAGTGACCTCCGCTGGCCAGATTCACTCATGCAAGCAAGAGGCTTGTCTGCTGCACATGTGCTCTCATGATGAGTGCCTTGCATTTTAATCACATATTGTGCAATGCAACATAATAACATGGTCCAAATTCACACTGTTTTCTTTAAAAGTGAATGAATTGGGTTGAACTCATATTTGTTATCCTCTGGCAGATCTGAAGTAGTTTTTATCGCAAGCCTTGAACATTGCAATCACAATAAGCCATGTAAACATTCTGTTTGAAATCTTACTAGCAATGGTTGCGCTTTGCTATTTGGGGGAAAATGCATCTTAGTCTAACAATTGTGAAATATGTATTTGACAACATCGTAAATATGGCCCTTTTGTATTTGCAGTGGCCCCCTGAAAGCACACTTAAATGCTTAAAATAATATGAACATCATTGTATTTAAAAGTGGCACCTAACAAATAATTGCTGATCTTTTGAAAGCCATATTTCATCTTTTGAAAACCTTATGTTTGGCTATTTAACCAAATGTTCCCATGAAAGTGGCTTATATAGGAGAAAAACCATAGACATTAACTATCTACATCAAGTCATTAGAAAGTCGGCTATACATGTAAAATATAGGTTATTTTAAAAATCGAACGAACTTAGTTTTGTTACCGTGTTTTTGTAATATTATAAACATAAATGCACTGGCTTTGATAATGCAATTTATACGTTTACCATAACGTTTGCTGTTTTAAAATTGTATTCTTTCAATAGGCTAAGTAATTTATTTAAATAACAAGTAATTACAGTAATAAATAATTTAATGGCTTCATGTCAAGTCCATGAACGAATCCCATTTTTTACTCCGTATCGGGACTTGATCCGGGCTTTGGTGCAGGCCAGCCTGTTGAAGTTGAAGCGGGTGTTTCGAAATCGTGTTTCAGAGTTTGGTTAAAAGAAGCAGATGAATTCGGTTTCCATTCGGCTCGGTCCTTATTCTACACATTTCGATAATTATCGGGTTCACCCCGAAGCCTCATTATAACGTTAATGAGGCGCCGCCACTCCGTGACACCCAACCGCTCCATCTCGTTAAGGAAATCGCTCTTCAATGCTGATTATTTTATTTGGAGCCATAATTATATTTCTTTCGGATAAATCACGGTCTAATCGAGTCCGTTCGGAGGGCAGCGCCTCTAATTGGAGCATGAGATGCGGCGATGGGCGCTCGCTACCGACCTGCTCGCGCGACCGGGGAACAGAGCGTCTGATAGATGTGGGGAGTGGAAGGGGGGTAGTTCTTCATCTAGCCCCCCCCTCCCCTTACAGCTAAAACACAACAACTTATTACCTTTAATCCCCCCGACTGTCACCGCATCACCTGCACGAAACAAGAATCTAATTTGTTAAACTGGCATTTCTGCAGATGGACGATCGATTTTCTCTTTAGAAATCTCTAATTGGGTGAATATATACGGCCCGTGATCACATTCCGCTGTGTGTGCGCATGCATGTGAGTTCAGAAATAGGCTACTCACAAAAATGCTGAAATGTAGACAACTAACTTTTAATACTTTTTTAGGTTATAATCTCAGACGTGTTGTGTGGGTTATGTGTAGCTATAGTATTGGGGATGAAAGTATGAAAACTATCTGAAAATAATCTGATCTGAAACCTTTTTTTTTGTTTCTCATAACCACAGTTTAGGGGAAAGGTTGTTGAAATATAGAGTCCTACAATTATAGGATGGCCTTTTGTGACAAATGCAAAGGGGAAATAGTTCATGAAAAAGTATTATTTTAATTTTAAGAACAGCAGTATCCTATTTCTCGTTACGTATGCGTGTGTTTTTAATCTATCCACACTAAACGCGATCGAATTGCTGGAACCCAACACATTCTATTTATTTTTTTAGGAAAAAATAAAGTGCACATGTTTATTTGCCATAATTATGTATTTTAACGAGTAGGCTATAGTAAAAATAACAGTCATTAACAATGGCGCAATGGAAGTCGCCAGTTATGAGTGAACTGTGTGGAATTGTAAATGTAAATGAGTTATTTGTAATATGTCATATGACATTTAGAAGTAAAATTGTTGAAAAACTAGGAGAGTTATATTAACGTCACGAAAAAAAGGAAAAAAGCTATTTTTCCAACAAAATAATTTAGTTGGGATTTGCCATTAACGTTTGTTTTATTTCAAATCAAAACGTGGTCTCTCCAAACCCCTTCTAATAGGGACTAAACGTGCATACGTTTGTGTATATTGGCTGGCTGAGATAATGTCAAGGAAAATGATCCACTGTGTAATCTGTCCCGCACTATGTAACTTTAGTGTACCATGTGGGACCGATAACGTAGTGGCTGTGAAGGCCATGAGGTGGTGACAGGTTGGTAAAATCACTAAGCAATGAGAGTGAGGCAGCAGAATCCTCTCGCGTTCAGAATTACATTTGTTTTTCTTGTGATTTTATTAAAAGTCACTCCTCATCTCCAGAGCGCGTGAAAATGTCTACTTTCCACTCAGATGCGCCGCATTAACTTGCAGGGCGCAAGTTTGTTTGTTTGTCTATTTTTATTTATATGCAGTGTAAGATTGATGCGAGCTTGTTATCGCTATGTGGAGAGAGAGAGAGAGAGAGAGAGAGAAAATCTGCCTTCTGAATCCAACCCAGAATCACCCCCCAAATTACCGCATCTCTCTCCCTCTCTCTCTCTCTCTATTTATTGTGTACACACAATATCACTTGTGCATTACTTCTGTTATCTAAATCTATTTTTTAGTAACTGTTCAAAATAATACATTTATTTTAAGTTGTATTTATTATATAAAGTGTTTACCTGTTATAACTAAAAATGTTTCTGTTACGCACCTACAGCTTTTGCTATGAATGTTTTTAAGCGCAGGATATTTTGATTAAAAAATAAAAATAATAATATTGGGAATGACAAAAAATCTAATTTTGGAAATATTTTTTTAAACTGTATCCTTAATTGTTTGTGTGTTTCTTTATATTGTTTCTTTATTTCCAGAAGAATTGCAATAGTTATTATGGATAATACTAACAATCAACAGTTGTTGTTAATTATTATTGGTTTCATATTTTATTATTATTCATTGCATTTTAAATAGTACGCAAAGCATATCTTATTAGCTGCTAGATTATGTTTTATCTAATAATGGTTGAATGTCTTTTTCTTTTTTGTAAGGTGTTGTTTTGTTTTTATAGTATAGTTCGTTGATGTTTTGTTGTGATCTCCACTTTTTCTTGCAGCCCAGAGAAAACAGAAACATTTCTTTTCTTTTTCATTACTGGCGAGGTCAAGAAACTGCTGTGTATCCCCCCTCAAATGCATTTAATAAAATGTTTTGCTTCGCTTCGTGTTTCACAAATAAAGCTTGAAATCCCCTCGCTGGCCGCAGGCCGGGTATTGGTGTAGAGAAATTCAATCTGTACATTTTGTACGAGGTAAACAGACGAAATGAATTGCATTAGAGCAAGCCAATGTATTTTCAACCAGACAGGTTTGCTCCGTTTGTGTGCAACAATCCAAAACTTTTTTATTAGGAAAAAATCACTTGATCCGAGGCGCTGCAAACCCCTGCCGAATAAAGACAAAGCCAAACGATAAGAAGATATAAGACTTTTAATTGAGGGTCACAGCTTGCACAGAATTTGTCCATATTTTACGAAGTAGTAGCCTACCATCTCTGCAGGGCAACCCTTCATTTATATGTCCCCTGAAAGCGTCGTTAGGCGTCTGTCGCACTTTTAGCCCGTTAAATATGACCGTGTGACTCCTGAAGAGTGATTCACTTCTGTTTGTACAGCTATAAAAGGATCGAGCTATTGAAAAGTCGTAAAATGAAGCGCGCTATCAATCACGCGCTAACTGTGCTTCAGAGTCACCGGCTATGACCAAACAATGTAATGATTTTAAATGATCGTTATTGTTTGGAGTCGCCATAACGCAAGATTATGCATGTGTTGTTGCTATTTCCTCTCGCCATAATCCGCGAGTAAACATACCATACAGTGTAGGCATCGATAACAAACATAATATTTATGGTTATGCACGTCCACGTATTTCTATAAATATTAAACATCAATAGCGTAGATAAAATTCCAGCAAGCGTAAAATAAAAGAATCTTGTTCTGGTTATATTCATGTATTTGGTAGCCCAACTCAAAAAGCCTATACACAGAACCACCCAAAAATAAAGTGCGAGATGAACACAAACCCGAGATCTTCCATTACGCGCCCGGTGCTTCGTTCGCCTTCTCTGACATTTCGGATATCAAAACGCAGCGGAAGAACAATTGTTTCCAAATTGAATCCACATTCTCTTCCCATCCTCATTTTCAGCAAGCCGTATACATTTCCCCGGCGAGTCAGGAGTCGCGGCTGACCCGGCGTCTGGAGGCGAGCGCTCTCGTTCTTATCACCAGATTGGTGGCTTGTGAAAGATGGGTCTAGGACGCACACAAAAAAAGACTAAAAAAATGCCCAAGTTTTTCGCTCGGACGCGTCCTTTGTGCGCCATGAAAGGACACTATTCACTCTTGCAAATAAAGGAGTTCTTTAAACCGTCCCGCTGACATCTGCCTAGAGTCTGTTTGCGCTGGTTGTTTTATATTTTTTATCGACTGCGTGTGTGACAAAAGCATTCGTGTTAATTGGTGTAAATGCGGGTTCATTTACCGGGCTACACTAGCAGATCAGTGTTCTTTGCATGAAATAAATCAACTTAATTTGGGGCAATTGGATGAAAAATCAATGCAACGAATACAATTTGTCAGTGTAGAGTGTTTAAAGTGTAAATGTGTCTATTTTGGTGCGTTTGTTCTCACTCCCCCTCGCGTGGGGGTATCCCCGTGTCTGCGCGCATCAGCCCTGGCGAAGCGCATTTCTGAATCTCACTTTCCACCGAATTATGCACCTAATTTGCTCACATATCATTTACTCCAAATTCCTCCCGCCGTGACAGTCTGGACTAAACACTACTAAATCAGCCCTAATTTATACTGATCCTGCTAATAATCGTAATAAAAAGCTCATAGATTTGGCACTAATTACATAAAAGCCTAATGATGTTGAAAATTACTCTGGTTTGAGATATATGGCTAATCTAAACTTTGTTGTTGGCTGCCCCGGGATACCAGAAACATTAGAAGAGGTTCACTTCGTCGCTAAGAGGCGAGAGTTGAACATGCCGCGACACGAAGGCCGGAACTTTTCACGAGGAAACGTGAAATTATCCGCGGTTATCACTAACGATTAAATGACAAAAGTGGAAAATCTCCAAGCTGTTAGTGCGTTGCAAAGGGGAAACTTTATAATTGAAGACACGATCGGGTCATTTAAAAGCCCGCACGCACAGTTTTTGGCCAAAATGGAAGTCTATAAAAAGCTAACCAATTTAGGTCGTGCGTAATCAAATAATAATGCTAATAAAGGGTTTAATCACCAAATCTCATTCGGCGCGTGTAATAAACTTGGAGAAGCCATTACCAAACCATATGGCTTTGATAAGGATTACATGTTTATATAACAATAGTTTAATTCACAGTTTCTCCCCAAATAATCGGAGACCACACAATGATTCGGAGAGCACGCTCAATTAAACCAATTCTGAGGGAGTTTCTGAAAGAGCTTTTCAACTGGTATTAAATCAGGTCATTTTAAAGGTTATAATTTGGGGGCCGGGATCAAAAAACGAGAAGAAATGAACTTGGGAGGACAGAAAGCTGGCACCGTCGAATGGCTGGAATCTGACGCTGCGCGCATCTGACACCCCTAGGCTTCAACGCTGATTGGCTCTTATTTGAAGGAGCTCATGGGTTCATTCAACTATTAAGCGCCTCCCCGTTCCTCTAAAGGACATTATAATGCAAGGAACCTCCTTTTTAACCACAAACCGAATTTGCTTTCATTTAGGCCATATATATTTTTTAAATAGTTTAAAGTCGTAGAGATTTTTTTGGGAAAGCATTTCGCCCTGGAGCGGTGCGCGATGCTTTCGCACGCCGACCTGCTGGATGCTCGCCTCGGTGAGTTATCAACGCCAAACTCCGGTCTGCAACTCTACTGTAAGCTGGAGTACTCTTCTCATCTAAATCAACCAGAGAAAATTGACAATTTGTCTCTTATTTTATCTTAATTCGATTTAAGCGAACTAATTCATTGGAAAAGTAATCATTATTATTATATTACGCTGTAATTTGATTTAGCCCTTTTCCAAGATATTGAGAGGAATTAAATGGAATTGGGTATTTTAAAGATGATATTCTGTTGTGTTTTGCTGTTTTCAGAACGCCAGGGATAACATTTTTAACAGTTAATGGATGCTAAGTAACAAAGACAGAATTTGTATTTTCCCTGTGTGTTTGCTTTTGTCTCGTATCTAAAAGAAATATTGCATGTGCTTGTTTATTCTGTGCTAACACTTTTCCCTTTCGCAGCAATGGTTATCGTTACTTTCAAACCCACTCAGTTTTACCCAATCTCTACGTTTTAGGGATGAAGGATGCGGCGGCGGAGCTTTTAGGTCACAGGGAGGCATTGAAGTGCAGGCTGGGAGGCGGTGGCGCTGACCCGGGCCACCCCGGAGAACTTGCCCCGGGCTCCGATTCCGTGGAGGGGACCACCCTTCTCCCCGGAGAAGATATCAACAATGCTGGATCCAATCCGCAGGGTGTAGCGGTGAACAGTAAGGAACAAGAGAAGCAACAGCAGCAGCAACAGAATCCCACGCAGTCTGGCGGGCAGCAGTCTCAAAAGCAGAAACGCCACCGGACTCGGTTTACTCCGGCCCAGCTTAACGAGTTGGAACGCAGCTTCGCCAAAACCCACTACCCGGACATCTTCATGCGCGAAGAACTCGCGCTCCGGATCGGTCTGACAGAATCACGCGTGCAGGTGAGTAATGTGGGAACTTGTCATCGAATGTTGATTTTAAGATCTTATGTTAAATTGTCATTAATGAGATATTTGTTGCTGTGTCAGTGTAGAATAGAAATGGGTGCGTGGTACTGTGTGGTGCAATGTTTAGACCATTTAAAAATGAAAAAAAAATCCAGACAAAGAGTAGAATTTGGATTTTGGGATAGGTCATTTGGCATTTTTGTCTTATAAGTGGCAGGTGACAATATTAAATTTCTTTACCTTCCAAGATACATTTTTTTCATAGTAGGCAATTTAATTGGATAAATTGCTATGTTCGATGAAAATTATGAGGTGAAATTTTAGGAAGATAATTTTTGTATTTCAAACTGGTAAATTCCTGAAGTTATAAAACAATAGGAAAAACTGAAGCGTAACAACTAAAGTTTAGGGACGTGTAGGCTGTTATTCAAATTATAATTTCAATTGGAATGTTGTGTTACTTTTCTAATTGATCATACCCAAGACAGAATTTATAATAGAATTGATAAGGTAGAACTCATAATTTAATTAAATGTTTAAATACAAAATAAACAGAATGGCACAAATATGTTCTATTATTATTTGAAGAGAAATCACTCTTTGTAGAGCTGAAGAATTAGTTCTAATATTAATCTCTACACGCGCTCTCCTGATTCAGAAACAAAATATTATAATAGATATAATGTACGCGAAGATTTAGCCTGCAAATGAAAGTGCAAAACACTCACAGTATGTGTTAACATTTTATTTTCTATATTCAATTTAAACACCTGGTTCAGATTATATAACAAGGGAATATTAGTCAGATTTCGTTCTGTTGCAAATGAACACGGAAGTGTACGTCGTAAATTATTTCCAATCAAATTGATAATTACACTAATTTGATTTATTCAATGATTGTACACAATAAAAGTTCCTTAATGGACCATAACAAAAGTGAATTTTCTTTTTGCATTTTAGATTAGTATTTGTTTGATTCATATTAGGTTTTATGTCATGTTTCTAAAAGCAACATTTAAAGCACAAAGTCCACCAATTTAAAACATAGGGCGAATCTCAATGATTATTTTACTGCTTGGCTCATCTTCACTTTACAGCATCATTATTGTTATCTCAGCCATCGGAGCAGACAGAAATCTTAATAACTTTTTTAACATTATGGCTCGTGTTGCTCCTGTGATTGGTGGTCAGCAGCAAATGCTGCGCGCGGTAAATGAACCCGCGAAATAAATGTGGGATGCAACGTGGCCGCGGCATTCCAGCGCGCTCTCTCTCCTTTAACCTCTGATGTATGGCGGCTCATTATATATGTATAGCTTTTTCGAGTTGATATAAAAACCAAGCGAGCAATAAAACCAAGACCATTATTATCAACCAATTTTAGGATTATTTATAATTTAACAGGCGTATTAAGCTCGATGCGCAAGGCACGCTTATGAGTAAAATAATAACCATCGTAATTAGCAGGCCTGTCTAAGCACGGATGCACACTCTGCCTGAACTATTTTATTTGCATAAAAACTAAATTAACGAAATGATGACCGCGCAGTGATCCGCTATAATCCGAAATATCGCACCATGCTTTTTCTATAGCTGGTGCATTGCATGATTGTTTTCCAGTGAAATAGGTCTGTCAGTGTGCACATCTTAATAGCACGGCGCTCTCTGTCTTTTTTAATGGTATGAGAAATTGCATTTTCTTTTATCCTCTGAAGTGTAATGCATTTGAGGTCGGATTTCACGGATGGCTGCGTGGAGTGGGATTCGGGGATCTAATATCAAGGCCTCCACATTTTTTCGCCTCTTTTTCGTTGGGCCAAAATCTGCTCGTTAATCATTTTGATCTCGGCTGAGATCTCTATAAACCTGAAGGACCCCAGGAAATAAACACCGCGCGCGCCATTTACCGCACAGGGCTCGAGCGGCCTTTTTATGCCCTGATGTTGTAAAGTCGAGGACGTGATAATGGATAGTCTAAATATTATGATCCCATAGCATTTATAGCGTCGTTTTATGATGATTTCATATTTATCAGGGAACAAAGCAAAATCAATCTTGATAAAAAAGGAAAGAAGTAAAAATACTACATGTGGGCTATTTAATTGGGATGTAACCAATACCGCAAACAATCGATTCCTATTATCTTTCAAAATACTTTCATATATATCCAGAGTCATATGTCTAGGTTGTTGTTGTTATTATTATGTGGCAATTCATAGCATCTTTTAAAAACAATATTTTAGAAATTTGTTTTGACTCATTTGTTTTGCCCCATTGTTTTGATGCATCAGATGACAAAAAAAATCCACATAATAATTATATTAATTAGACATTTCACCATCTTGCGCGTATTTACGCGTGTCTGGTGCACTTGAAACTGCATTTATTGACCTTAGACTAATTGTCTCCTTTGTATTCTTGCAGGTCTGGTTTCAGAACAGACGCGCTAAGTGGAAGAAGCGCAAGAAGACCACCAACGTGTTCCGCTCTCCCGGCACGTTGCTGCCTACTCACCATGGTCTACCGCAGTTCCCCTCCGCAGCGGCGGCCGCAGCAGCAATGGGCGACAGTTTGTGCTCCTTCCACGCTAATGACACCCGCTGGGCCGCGGCTGGAATGCCAGGAGTCTCCCAGCTGCAGTTACCGCCCTCTCTAGGCCGACAACAAGCCATGGCACAGTCTCTCTCCCAGTGCAGCCTGGGCGCCGGACCGCCACACAACTCCATGAGCCTGTCCAACATGTCCTCCAATGGTTCCGGGCTTCAGTCCCACCTCTACCAACCCACCTTCCCCGGTATGGTGCCCGCCTCGCTGTCTGGCCCAACCAATGTGACCGGCTCTCCGCAGCTTTGTAGCTCCCCGGACACTGACGTCTGGAGAGGGACGAGCATCGCGTCGCTGCGCCGCAAAGCGCTCGAGCATACAGTATCCATGAGTTTCACCTAATACTTTGATGTGCTGTTCTTCTCCTGTTCCTCGTCCACTCATCATTTCTGATCCAACGAGCCAGTGACGCACAAGGAAGGCTAAATGGATACGACTGTCCTCTAGAAAACAAGTTCATGAACTGTGCGCACCTGGTGGAAATAAAATCTAAGGCATTAGAGGCTGAAAATGTCATCCTTTGAAACTAGCAAACGTGAATGTATTTTATTTATTTTTAATAAGTCATATTTATTTATTTATTTATTTATTTAATTTATTAACCTTTTCTTTTCGCAAATTTTACCACGCGCAAATGTCAACATCCGGGACGGAAAATGAACTGCCCATTTGCGATGTATTCGTTCATATCCGTGTCAAGACGTTTGCAGTTTGAGAAACCAGGCGTGTGATGGATGGCGGACTCTGGGATAAAGTTTTCTCTCTCTCTCTCATTTTAGTATTATTCTTGTTATTATGAATATGGAAGAAATCGTTCAAGCTGTTTTACGAAAGATGTTGGTGGAAAGAAAGGAAAATATCTCAAAAAGAATTAAGAAACTTGACTGCATGTTCCGACAAAGGTAAACAACAACGGGGAATTATCATTTAAAAGTAAAGTATGACTTTGTTATATGCTGTTACATAGGATGTTTTGTGTAGATAAAGCATTCTTAACTTGTTCTCATTCGGTCAGTTTGTGATATGTTCTGAGTTACTGTATGTGCTTATACCAATATAAATTTCTTAAATGTTTGATCTTCTTAACGGCTGTTTTGTTTGCTGAACATGTTTATAACGATTGAATGTAAATTAACGAATAAAATCATTTTCAATATGTCATTATTGAAACCTCGTACCTTCTTGTTTTTTGGAGACATTGCGTGCGTGTGCGTGTAAGGGGTGCGTGTAAGGGGTGTGTGGCTTGATTCTAAAACATCTCTCGTTTGACTACTGCCATTTTAAAACGTTATGATGTATGCAGTTAGTAACCATGTTTTGTTTTGTTTTGTTTTGTTTTGTTTTATTTCTTTATTTTTGGCGCATAGATTACCCTTTGCATTACCACAATTTAGAAAATAACATGGGTAAACAATGGAGGTTTTGCTATAAATACCATAGATATGGGTAAAACTTAACTCTAATAACACTACAATTATTGCATTATATAGGCCTAAAGCTTTAACAGGTCACTTTATCTATGCGTATTCGAAATAATAAATTGGTAATAATTTATGGTCACCGAAATCTTTATTTATATTTTCAATTCATATTTTAATGTATATATAATATACACTATTTTGTCCATACTCGTTTGCAGATAATGCAAGCGTTGACATTTACTCCTTCTCTCTGATTGGCTGTGGGACTCTTGGCATTATGATCTCATAGATGAGAGATTAGGACTCAGCCAAATACAATATCAAGCTCGTGCCATCACTGTCTTCCAGACCACTGCAATAACACCCCAATTATTTATACGGTGTAATGACCGATGTACAAATATTCCTTAATGAATACATGATTAATACAGTCATAACGCGCGAAAATACAACATTTAAGAGATCTAGCTGCCATTACGGAGTCTTATATTCTCAGTTTTATATAGGCCTATTTCGTAGCTTCTGGCTATGACATATAGCCTATGCGATTATCTAATATATTGTACTAAAGATTTTTAGTACAATACCGAAATTACAGAATAGATTATGTGGTCAAATTTATTTATTGTAGCTCGTGCTTGAAACTAGTATTTTCACTATTAATAGCCTAACATAGTTTGAATTTGTGCTTTAATTATTCATATAATTTATGATCTTTGAATCGTGATAAGGCAGCCTAACAAAAATTAGTAGGATGTATATCTGGCATGCTGTATATTTAGTCTGATGTTGGGATATTCTTCATGATAAAAATTTCAAAAAATTGACTTTTGAGTGAGGAACCGGTGGCCCAAATTAAATTTGAACTTTTATTAAATTAAGGACAAATGATTAACAGCAATTCCAAGATTTCAGATTAGGCTACATAAACGCTCACGAGTTTTTCAGAGTTTAAATGATTGTAAATTATGGAACATGATACTAACCCTAAGCATCCAGTAATGGACATTGTGATATGAGTGTTGTGAAATCAACTACAATGTTGATGAAATAGAAGCACCGTTTGATTAAACCTGAAATACTGCAGGTTGTATTTGTGCGTGTTTGCGCGTGTATCTAAAAGAGAGATCAGGTGATACGTGCGGATGTGCTCCTTGCAAACAGATGCGAGATGATATTACATAAATATTATAATTTGTCTCAGTACCTGCCGGGTTAATTAGTTTGTGGAAATGCGAAGGCCGTTCCTCGTTAGCTAATTTGTCACGCTGACGAGAGAGGAGAACGCTGACCCGCCCCACAATGCTTTGCGGCGTGGAGCGGGGAATGTGGCTGGGAGGCCGCCTGCTTACCTCCAATTCATCTCCTGCAAATAAATGAAATCAGTCAATAAAGCATCCGAGGGTGAATATAGCTCTCTCTGTCTGGGTTATGAATGAGAACTCATTAATTTTCTAGGCCTAAAATGTGTGCGTGAGAGAGAGAGAGAGAGAGAGAGAGAGAGAGAGAGAGAGAGAGAGAGAGAGAGAGAGAGCAGGCTATATAGTTTAGGATTACCTCCCTAAATATAAACACTACAATTAGAAAATATGCAATAATATGTTGCAAAAATATTTTTTAGGCGACATTTTATGAAAATGATTCTACGTAAACAAATAGGATGGTTTTTATTGGCCTTTCCATTTCCCTTTGATTTGTCTTTTTTTTGTTATGTTTAATCATTTAAGTTCTGCTTCATTCTGTTTATCTCTCACTGTATGATGTTATATTTGTAGCTATATTTTGTGACATTTAAATGTGTCACATTATTGATTCCTGATGGCGATGAGAAGACTGCATTCTTGTATCTCAAATTCATCATCATGTTTGGACACAATAACATATTCATAGTCTCGTAAAATGAATAACATGTCTGACATGTTTATGACAGTTCCGCTGTGTGTGTTTCCGGCATAAAATCTGTGGTGTACAAGCAGAGCTCAAAACGCAGCCATGTTATTTATATATGTGTGCCTCCTTTGTCAAAACAATATTACGACATCTCATATTCTGCGATCAGTCTAACACCAAATCAAATGTGTATATTATTACACTTAATACACACCGGGTGTTTGTTTGTGTACATACACAAGTGTACATATGACAGGGGTAAAACTTTTTAGGCCTCAGTCTAAAAAATGCTGTACGATTGATGTATTTTAATCAAATAGTTGAGCCTTTTAAATAGCCTACTTAAATGAACAGATAGTATTATAATTATTTCCAAATTAATTACTTTAATTACTTCTTTTCCGACATTCAGTGGAGAAATTTACTGACTTGTGCTCTTTCGTGACTTGTGATTTTGCATATTTGTGTGTGTGTGTGCGCGTGTGTGCGTGCGTGCGTGCGTGCGTGCGTGTGCGTGTGTGTGTGTGTGTGTGTGTGTAATAAACCAGACATGCGCACAAACAAACCTGTGTGTGTGTGTGTGTGTGTGTGCGTGTGTGTGTGTGTGTGTGTGCGTGTGTGTGTGTGTGCGTGCGTGCGTGCGTGCGTGCGTGCGTGTGTTCTGTTTTGCCATCTCTTTGTTTTAAGAGCATCGATTGAGTGAATGAAGGTTAATTATAGGCTTATTGTTTATGTCTGGCATGATGATGTCATTGTATGTGTGTTAGTTTTCGTATATTTGCAAGGACCATGCACATTTTTATTTTCCATATTATTTTCTATATTTTATCTTCAAACTTTGTTTTGTGTATTTAATTTCACATTAAATGTTTTCCACTGACACTGTGTCACAGTACATCACATGATGTCACTAATCTGCTTTATATTTCAATATTTTTGTTGTTTCTTCAGGCAGTGCTCTCCCTCTAACTCCTCTTGCTATTCTGTCATTAATTTATTGTGTATTTTTATACTGTTGTCTTTTCACTCCCTGTTAAAAACTCTTTCAACCCCCCTACCCTCTCCCCCTCTCTCTCTCTCTCTCTCTCTCTCTCTCTCTCACACACACACACACACACACACACACACACACACACACACACACACACACACACACACACACACACACACACACACACACACACACACACACACACACACACACACACACACACACTCTCTTTCTGCCCTTGAGTTTTTCTATTACCTTGTGGAAAGCACCTCGCCTGGCATGACAAGCGCAGCGGATTGACACTAAATCAGAAATCAACGCTGGAGCTCAGCATGAAGGTCACACTCGCTCACACACTCGTCTCTATCTGAGAACACAGGCCATTCGCTCATCTGTGAGCGCGCGTGCGGCAGAGGGTCACGAGGGCCCCGTGGGATTCTGAGAAGGGGCACATCTCTGTGAGGTGTGAGGTGATGGTAATCCTCAAATAATTACTCAATGTACACACGGAGTCCATCACTCTCGTTCTGGTTTTGATCGGGGGAAAGAATCTAGACGGAGTGATTTCAAGAGAGAGACTGCGAAATATGACACAAGCATAAAACAATAATACAATGGATGGACGTCATACTATTTTCAAACTCCATACAGGGGCCTATACGTGTACGTAATGCATTTGTGATGGATCAAAGACATCTGTGATTGATTACACTGAAACGGTGCTTAACCTCGTCAGTGTGCAGGCATTCAGACCCTAAACAGCACTGCGAGAAATTGTCAAGTTGGTGTGTACTGACATCTAGCGGTCGTAAGATATACTACAGGAACTACAGTTAGCCTATACTAAATTTTAACATAGGTTAATTCTTAATTCTCAAAGATCTCGGACAGATAGTACTTGGACCAGTAAACAAAAAAATTAAAAACTGATAAGTCATGATATTTATCATGAGACTAAAAAATACCAAACAGTGTCGCAGATTCAGTTTTATCATTTTTATTCTTGGTCAACATTCGTCCTAAATGTTAACGTGCTCATATTTCAGGTTTTTTTACAATCAAAAGTTATTTTTATATATACACATTAATATTCACACATTATGACACAAATCATTTCTATAATATTGATTACCTTTTTCAACAATAGATATGTCTTATTAGCTTCCGTTTTCTTTTTTAACAGTAATTGAAAATAATTCCAAATGTTATCCTTTTAAAACAATGGAATATTTGCTACAATTGATATATATTATGTATGTGATATTTCCAAGACAGCTGAAGGAGTCGTCTACTGGGAAAGATGAGCTTTGGGAGGTTTTTCACTTCGAAAACAACACGGTCACGTTTGTCCTCTTGAAGCTTCCGTAGCCGGTCACATGAACTCGCAGATTTGTTTGGTATTCAGCAGCTGTCATAGACGAAAGAAGAATCTGCCCGAAAAATGCATTCACCGTGATTAAAGATGATTTTAGATTAACGTTTCTAAACGTCGATACTCATTTTACTCTTTTATGTGAACATTATTGAAGTGCGCGTGACCAAACGCAGAACCAATACGTTGTATAAGACGCGCCCTTTCAATCAAATCTCGCTACAATGTTGCGCTTTATTACAGTTCTAAATACATTTCTATAGAAACCACATCGATACGTTGTAATTCTTTTTAAATAAAGACTCCTGATCAACAGGAGACATCGTGTCACTGCCAGCCGGTGTCGCAACATGCGTCTACACTGATTTGCCTTATTAGTTTCCATTAAAATCCAAAGAGCTGGCCTGTAAAAGGTGTTTTTAAAAAGGAGCATCATGCTGCGATGGATTCTGGGAGCTCGAGAAGCGCAGGGGACAGTAGAGGTGTGTTCATGCTTTTAATTAGAAGTGAATATGGGAAACACTTTCTGATTTTAAAATAACTAAGTGTTTACAAAATATTGGCAGAAGGTACTTTATTAGAGCCATTTACGAGCATTATATAACTAAAAGCATTTAGTTTATTGTTGATATATTGTATAAACTACATTCAAAAGGTCAAAGGATTGGCAGTTTTTGTTTATTTAGTCATTGCTAGCGTTTACTATACATTTACATTTAGTCATTTAGCAGACGCTTTTATCCAAATGTCATACAGGAGCAATAATACAATAGATGCTAATACGAAGTTACTAGTTTCAACAAAAGCTAGACCAATACCTGTTGAGAGAAAGAGAGAGGGTTAGTTTTTTTTATTACAACACATGCATTATTTACTATACCACCTACATTACTAGTATGTCTACAAATATCCACCTGCAATCAATTTTAGGACTTTACATGTTTAATATTGCCAAATGAGGATATGGTATAAATGGGAGAAAAGGCATGTAATTGACAAAATGACTTGGGTTTCATTTAAAGGGGTCATATGGCGCGAATACGTGTTTTTCTGTGTCTTTGGCCAGACCTGCCTGAAACGCCTCGTGTAACCACACCCCCACAAATGTACATCAGTTTGTGGTATGATTTGACTGAGACCGCCCAAATGTATACGCACGTAAGGTGGGCGTACCTGTCAGTACAGTTGAAGAGGAACCTGATGTTCCAAATATGGTAAGAGGCGTTACATTTCCGTCACATGCTTGCAGTATTCCACCAATCCCTACGCACTGGTTAACTGGCCAATCATAGCACACCTCGCTTTTCAGAGCGAGGTGTAAAAAATCTGCACGTTTCAGAGAGGCGGGGCAAAGAGGAGATACAAACATGCACGGTATGAGGAAAATAATGCGCTTTTGAACCTTAAATCGTGTCTACACATTGCATTACATCTAAAACAAACAAACAATAATATTCGTTTCAGCCGTGTCATATCACCCCTTTAATGTGCAAGAAAAACTCAGAAGTGCACTGGAAATAAAGCATGACTATCAGTTATGAATATTTTGTCGATCCTGTCTTGTTTTTGACAAAAGTAGTCATTCTCCTCGACTCAAGAAACTTTATGCATGTGTTGTAATTTTGTGCCTCCTTAAATTCTTCCCACAGCTGAGTTTCAGAGTTACACTCCAGTCACTCCTCATACACAACAACACGCATACAAAATCTTCAATAATATTGTGTTTTACTAAAGGACAAACATCAGTTTTGGCCACTGCTGTAAATGAAGGCAGACAAAAGCCACAATGGTACTTCAGTGCTGTTATTTACCAATAATGTGGTGAAAGTCTCCAGGTTCAGCGTCCAGTTAGTGTTAAAGACCGCGGGGTGTGGTGCATGTCGAGCAGACAGCAGTCATTTCAGCAGATTCGCAGCTAGATTGAAGCCATGATTCGTTTGTCTATTATATTCTCTGTGTGTGCAGAAGAGCGCGGCGCTGTTCATTGGGGAGGAACAGCCCAAAAACTGTTTCACGGAGATGCAGGTGCTGAAAGGACACTTTGACATTGTTCGATTTCTGGTGCAGATTGATGACTTAAGGTAAGCAATCCTCTTCTCCGCCTCTGACCGGTGATTGACAGCTCAGACTGAGGCAGATCCACTCCGAAAGCAAACTTACAGAGCGTGACAAGAGCTTAATCATCACACCGTGTGTGTGTGTGTGTGTGTGTGTGTGTGTACTTCGCTAGTGTACATTGCCTGTGGGCAGAAGGCCTCTCCACAATAAGGCCTTGCCACCTTTCCACAGAGGACTATTACCATGTTTCTTGGATGTGGTGCCTTTTAACATGCAATTTTGTATCATTTCTAATATAGATTTGGGAAAACTCAGTTGGTAGAGCATTGCATTAGCTTCGAGTCCAGAGAACACACATAGTGATGAAATGTATAGATTGACATTTTTTTGTCTGCCTTACATTTTTTTAATTCGAGTCAAACTGGCTTTCCAGTGCATTACCGTTTAAAATTTTCGCCAGCAGTGAAGTCTGGGACTCCAAATGAGTTGACATTTCCTAGCTAATTTTGATGAGTTCAAATATTGTCAAAACATAAAAAATTTAAATGTAAAACGTTGAAATGATTTAAAGCAGCAAAAATGATTTAATGTAAAAACCACTTTGTATAAAATCAACTGCCAAATGCAAACATGTAAATGTTTTTTGGACATGTTTCTTGGTGTGCCACGATATTGTTTAGCATCACTGTATTATAACCAGTGTTGGGTGTAACTAGTTACTAAGTAATTAGTTACTGTAATTTAATTACTTTCCCCTTGAAAAGTAAAGTAAGGGATTACTCTTATTTTTTCTGTAGTTTAATTACAGTTACTTCTGGTGTAATTAAACTAAATACTTTGTGTAATATATGTGTGTGTGTGCAATAGTGGAATTGACATCAAAATTCAAAAGTCTAACTTTAAAATCTGTGCTTTAATGTATAATTCTCACATTTGTAATACTTTGGTCAGTTAATAAGAGTACTTTATGTAGTTTAATATTATTTATTTGAATGAATTAAAAGAGCCCTTTCATGTCTATCCTTGAATCACTAGACTCATCAAGATTGATATAGGATATAGAAAGTAATTAGTAATAAGTAACTAAATACTTTTTGTAGAGAGTAATTTGTACAGTAATCTAATTACACTATTGAACATGTAATTAGTAACTAGTAATTCATTACTTTTTCAGAGTAACTTACCCAACGCTGATTATAACCACCTGTAATTTTGTATAATAGAAGCGTCTAGATTAGACTTTTAAAAGCAATGTATAAGTAAACGCAGTGCAGTGTAACAGTTGATTTTCATGTGACTGGAATGAGTTTGGAAGTGGGTTTATAAGTTTCAGCTGCGTGTGTGTGTTCCGGTTGGCTGCTCGCGATGATCTCAGCGCAGTAGAAGCGTTTCAGATGAAATCAGTGTGCAGAACGCGGCTGATTGCTTTTCGAGTCCGGAGTCCTGTTTCTTTTCTCCGAGACCTTCCACACTTCCTGTATCTCATCCCTTTATCACGCTTTCATTCTTCTGGTCTTCCTGCGGATGATTCGTTCCTGAGCTCCGGAGGTCAAAGGTCATCTCGGGATCAAGCCATTCTTAAAATCTAATCAGGAAACTGCTCTAGAGAGAGCCTTTTGACCAGTATTTATCATCGGAGACCCGGTGGCCTGCTGTCTTGTTCTTCATGGAGTTCATTTAAAGGCCCAACTGTTGATTTGTAGGGTGATTTCCTGAAAAACGTCACAAACATCACTCTGTTTAAAAACGTTGTTTTGGGCTTCTGTTTGCATACGTGACACGCACCTAACCTTTGCACACGTTTCCTCTACATCCGTCATTGTTTCATATTCAGTTCTTCCGGTTATCTTGTAATTCTTCAGATTGATATAATATTCTGAACCTGTGTAAAGAATTCCATGTTTTGCTCAGTCTGTGTTTCTCTGTCTTGTGTTTTGTCAGGTTTGCGTCGGCAGGTGATGATGGACTCGTGCTGGTTTGGAACGTTGAGGTGAGCAGGCCAGAATGTCCCGAGTATGCTAATGATATGTTAACGAGATGCTCGGTCTATTATATGTGAGCAGATTTGCATACAGTATAGGTGAAACGTTTGAGTCATATTTATCCCCCCCCCAAAAGTAAGATACATAGAAAATATCTAGAATAATAATGTAGTACTGATAAGTAAGTGTTTGTGTGTTGATTTCAGACGGGGGAGTTGTTGTTGGACTTGCGCGGTCACACGCGGCAGATCACGGCCATGACATCATACGCTTACGTCAGAGGCGGAAACACGCACACTGCCCTCATTACTGCATCATCAGACCGCACGCTCAGTGTATCCTCTTCTGTTGATCCGTGTGTGTGTGTGTGTGTATGAGTGTATGTTGAATTTGTCCTTAATTCCGCAGCAGTTATGGGATCCTGACACGGGACACCGTGTGCAGAATGTGTCTGATCTGCAGTCCTCTGTGAAGGTGTGTGCGTGTGCGTGTCTTTTCCTCTTGTGTGTGCACGTGTTTGCTCATCGATGTGTTTCTTGCAGTGTTTGCTGGTGTTGGACCGTTTGGACGTGTGGCTCTCGGGGGGAAATGAGCTGTGTGTGTGGAACAGAGACTTTGAGCTGCAGTGTAAAACCGTTCATCACAGCGACACCGGTATTTCATCTACACACTTGTATATGTGAATAAAGTGTAAACTTTTGTTATTTAAAGGGGTCATATGACACGGCTAAAACGAATATTATCATTTGTTTTAGATGTAATGCACGATTTAAGGTTCAAAAACGCTGTATTTTCCTCATACCGTGCATGTTTGTATCTCCTCTTTGTCCCGCCTCTCTGAAATGCTCAGATTTTTAACTAAGCTCATGGCTCTGAAAAGTGAGGTGTGCTATGATTGGCCAGTTAACCAGTGCGTGGTGATTGGTGGAATACTGCAAGCGTGTGATGTAAATGTAACGCCTCTTACCATATTTGGAACATCAGGGTCCAACGCAATTGTACTGACAGGTACGCCCACCTTACCTGCGTATACATTTGGGCGGTCTTAGTCAAATCATACCATGAACTGATGTAGATTTGTGGGGGTGTGGCTACACGAGGCGTTTCAGGCAGGTCATTCGCTTTTAGATAGAATGCATCTTTTGTTCCGACACTTTCATTTTTGCAATTTTACGTGTCTAATACATGCATGAGCAACTTATAACACACCAAAGACACAGAAAAACACGTATTCGCGCCATATGACCCCTTTAATAGAATCATTTTTTAAGCGACAATTCGCGAAATAACTTTTTTGGCTAGTACATTAAAGATCACTGTCTTTATCGTGATTCCCAATGGGAAGCTTATAATAATTATTTGTTATATATATATTGCACATTTAACCTAGAAAGCTCAATTTTCGTCTTCTTTCTGTAGGCATCTCAGCCATGGTGCAGTTACCAAAGAACTTCATCGCAGCTGCCATGGATAGAGAGATTGGTAATTAGAACGTAAAAGCCAAACACTAATAACTTCTATGTTGTAGCTAAAGCAGCTTTAATCAGTTGTTTCTGCTCCTGATCTTTTAGTGATATTTAAGCTGAACGTGTCTGGGTCGGATATTGCCGTTATGGCCATGCGACATCTGGCTGATCATCAGGACACCATTCGATCGCTCATCAATGTCAACGGTGAGATATGAATAGTGGAAACTGGTGTACACGTGTGTAAAAATTGTAACACCGTGTCTACACCGGACGCGGCGCGATGCGACAATAGAACGCATTGGAACCCATTATAATTAAACAATTTGTCCACACTGGATGCGTCCGGTGTAGACACGGTGTAAAGTGTAATTCTTACATGATTTAAAAGAACAGTGTTAACTTCAATGATGTGTATCAGACGGATTGTTTGCGAGTGGCTCTCATATCGGCGAGCTCATCCTCTGGGACTCCCTGAATTGGACGATTCAGGCCTATGAGCACATCCTGTGGGAGGAGTCAGCGGGAGAAGGCCAATCAGAGGTCAGGTTGACTAACCAGAAACGGATCGAGAGGTCCATTCAGCACATGAGCTCGGACGGAGAGGTAAAGGATACCATAGAAAAGAAATGAGTTTCACACTCTAAAAAGCTCTGAAAGCATTGTTCTTTAGGGGCCGACTATATGAGCATGAAGTTATTATTGTAACAATGTTAAAGTTATATAAATGAGGTTGAGGTTAGTCAAAGTGTTAAAACTCAAAAGCTGCAACCCTAGTTATTCAAATATGGCGTATATCTTGTCCTGCATTCATTTATATCTTTGGTTGAAATCCTCTCTCTTTCTCTTTCAGTTACTTGTGGCAGCTGTAGGCAGTGGTCTGTGTGTTTATAATGTGGCGTTGAAGAGCGTGGTTGCGTACAGAAGGATCGCTCATGACTCAAACTTCTTACACACCGTGCTGCAGGAGGATGGGTATCAGCCAATAAACTTTTATATAAAACGTTTTTTTTCCTCCATAATGCATTTTTCACGTCCTGAATGACTCATTAGATGATCTACAGTGTGTTTTTTGGTTTGTAGGCATCTGATGTCGTGCTCTGAGGACGGCAGCGTGAGGATGTGGGAGTTACAGGACCTCCCCCTGCCTGCTGAGCCCGCCTCCTCAGGTGAAGAGGACACGCCTCCTTTGAGTTCATCTGTGAACTCGCTTTTTCCATCTGCGTTTGATCTTTTCTTAAAAACCTTCTCACCCTTTTTTCCCTTTCCAGCACAACCCATATCCTTCCTTCTCTTTTCCAAGCATTACAGTATTTATCTGTCATCGTGTGCGGCCCGGTGTGTGTGCGCGTTTCCACACATCCTCATATTCTCTTTCATTTCTTTACAGCACGTAATAATAATAAAGTCATCAACACTATAAGTAACACAAATGATTGTGTAATGACCAAAATGATTTGTTATTCATTATCATGGGTCAGATCATTTCCAAACCCGTTTTGTCTTACAGGGCTTTTCGGGATGTTCGGCACGTTCGGCAGGTCTAGCAAGCAGGTTTGCCCTCCTGCCAAGAAACTCCCAGAAGTCTCCGGTCTGCGATCGCTGGAACTTACGGGCGATCTGATCGGTCACTCTGGAGCTGTGCAGGTAGGGTGGTCACGTGACTAGGGTGGATGAAGTTAAGGGCTAAACATAAATCCACGTCACCTATTGATCTACCAGATCTCTGGAATACATTTTGCTGGAGCTTCAACTCGTTTAATTAAACGTTGTTCCCCCACCTTTAGATCTGTGACGTAGTTTTAAATGAAAGCTTTCGATTATGCGCGTAGAAACTGTGGCTTATGACGATTCATTGATTTGGGGGTTTGTTTTGAACCGCGCTTTAATTAAAGTTTCTGACAGAATGAAGGATGTGATCTACATAAAAGTCAATTTTTATATTGATCACCTGACATGCGCGCGAATGTGCTTCACCATCACGGCCCACACATTAGCATCGCACAATTATACCAATTTTGTATTTATTTATTTAATTTTATAGTGAACATAAATCATTTCTGAAAAAAAGGTGTGTTTTTGGACGTGGCCTCTAAACTGACTGCATATTCATTTTTAGAAAAGAATTCATAGTAGCTCATATTTGAAATGCCTATACAGTAAATAAACTGTGTAACTTAAATATATTTGAACATTTTACTTGAATTAAAAAATCCAGGCTTTAAATATTTTTCCCAACTTCATTTTGGGCGTTTTATTTATTTAAATGAATGATAAACTCTTGCAGTAAAAAGAAATGATACAGTCCCACAGGAGTCATGCTTTGACAGTCAATGGCTTTTCTGACATTGAAACACAGAAACGGTGAGGATGAGGCGGGCGGAGCACAGGAAAGAGAGATGATTTGATGACCTAGACTTCCATTATTAGTTGTGTGTATAAAGTTCAGGAATGCTCTGAAGTTCCTGTATCTCGACTGGTGAAATGTGGTAAGCAATGCCGGGGTCATGGCTTTAAATTCCAGGAAACGTGCAGATAGACTGTAGAATGAACAGTAGGTTGTTTTGGACCAAGAGAATGAATTCATGGTTAATATTTGACCACATAAGTGTTTATTAGTTTATTCATTTAATCATATTAGATTCTTTAAATCAACTGGTCTGAAGGTGATTTTTGTGATTTATGAATTTAGAGTAACCAAAGGTGACGCTCATCATGTTTCTGTTTTTGACAACCAGAATTTCCTAGCACTTTCTCAAAATTTGACATTTTTATCATTTAAAGGGGTCATATGGCGCGAATACGTGTTTTTCTGTGTCTTTGGTGTGTTATAAGTTGCCCATGCATGTATTAGACACGTAAAATTGCAAAAATTAAAGTGTTGGAACAAAAGATGCATTCTATCTAAAAGCGAATGCTCACCCAGACCTGCCTGAAACGCCTCGTGTATCCACACCCCCACAAATCTGCGTCAGTTGGTGGTCTGATTTGACTGAGACCGCCCAAATGTATACACAAGTAAGGTGGGCGTTCCTGTCAGTACAATTGAAGAGGAACCTGATGTTCCAAATATGGTAAGAGGCGTTACATTTACGTCACACGCTTGCAGTATTCGACCAATCCCTACGCACTGGTTAACTGGCCAATCATAGCACACCTCGCTTTTCAGAGCCATGAGCTTTGTTAAAAATCTATGCGTTTCAGAGAGGCGGGGCAAAGAGGAGATACAAACATGCACGGTATGAGTAAAATACAGCGTTTTTGAACCTTAAATTGTGTACACACATTGCATTACATCTAAAACAAACGATAATATTCATTTTAGCCGTGTCATATGACCCCTTTAAAAACCTGACAATCTTTTTAACATCAACGTTTTTTTTGCTAAGCTATATAACACGTGCTTGTGCCATCTCTTGGGTTTTGTGTTCCAGATGTTTGTGAGTTTTAAAGAGAAGGGTCTGGTCACCTGTTCCACAGATCACCTGCTCATCGTGTGGAGGGACGGACAACTGCAGTCGCAGCTGCGCAGCCTCGCGCTCTTTCACAAACTGGAACAGAACCAGGGACTGTGATATGATCTTCACATCGCCTTTACTCTTGAACTCAACACAAAATTGAGTCTTAGTGTTTGTATTGAAAGCACCAGTTAATGAACATCACAGGTCTCAGATCTGTTGATCAGGTTTCTTTGTACTAACCTTCTACTGTATAAAGTCTGATCACATCAGTGTTTTAACTTCACATTAGACACATTGTGTTTTTACACATAAAACATGTAAATGTTGTCAGATGTTTGTCATTTTACTCGAATGGTTTTATGAATAATTGTTAGATGATTGTTTTATGTGAATGTTGATTTGTGTATATTAAAGGGAATGTTTGTGTTATGAGAATATTTAATGACCTTAAAACTGAACATTTGATTGCACTTTAATGTTTGCTTGTGTGTATTTGAACTGCCTGAACTGAATTTGATTAAATCTTGTGTGCTTGTGAACTCGGATGAAAAAGACTTTATTGCAAATGTTTATTTGTGTGTCTCACAAACACAACGGATTCAAAGTCGGAGCGGTCACTCCAAACAACAGATAAAGACAGAATCAGACATCAGAAATAAAACATGTTTAAACATATATGACATAAATCTTTTTTGTACAACTAACAAGAACTGCTGAATGGCTTGACTAATTTTACTTTCAATAATATTGCGTTTAATAAAAATAGTTTATATACATTTGCTCGAGGGATAATGCAAGTTTGCATTCCCCAACTCTTCCAAAAAAAAAGAATACAGTAATTGGCACAGAATCTGCACCCATCCATCAATTCACACAAGTATTAAACCTGACCTTCTAGTTCACTTCATGACCCGCCCCCTATTATGATGTCATCGTGAGGTCATGTTTGTAAGCGAGCCCTTCAATAATGGGTGTGTGACGGATGTCCATCAATAGAATTACAACACCATATTCAAACACAAGCGGGACTGACACCTCTTTAGTCACAAGATCCACGAATGAGCATAGAAATCAAATGGCTTCTAGGAATACATTTGTTTCCTTGTCACAAATACTTTAGGTAGTTGCAAAAATAATTGCGTTGGCAACATTGGCTGAAATCACGGGACACATCGAACCTGAGGGGACGGTTTTGGCTGCACTGTTAATGTTTGGAGTAAGACAAGTACATTTTTCCCATGAGTCTGAGCATTTCTGCCATCGCTACGTGAATATAAATATGTTTGATTTTCTGAAACACAATGATATTTGAAAAGTATCTGCACACAGGGTTTTATTTAGTCAAATTTAAAGGGATAGTTCACCCCAAAACAAACATTCTGTCATCATTTGTTCACTCTCATGAAAATGTGTCTTCATGAAACGCGTCAGTGGTTTTGTGTTCACACGGTGGAAGTCAATGGGGGTCAGTGTTGTTTGGTTACTCAAGTTCTTCAAAATGTAGTTTGTGTTCTGCAAGAAACAGTTTGAAGTGTTTGAAATGACAAAAGGGGGAGTCGATGAGTTTGTTTTTCATTGATGGTTGAACTATCCCTTTAAGTCTGATCCTCAAAGCATACGGAGAGAGAGAACACAAGGCATATAACTGACGCATTGAAAAGAGGAATCTTCAAAAACTCTCTTTTGTGTTCCTCCCAAGAGAAAAAAACCAGAACTTTGAAAACATAAAAAAGAGCAAAATCTGAAAAAAAAAAATGGGGGCAAATATCACTTAAATTGCATCACTGCTAAACATTTAACAAAGCTGAACTAACCCATAAATCCAGCGAGTCATACAATTACAATAAACTTTGGAATCATAGAATGAAACAATCACATGGTCACCATGACAACACATAATTCAATTATTCCATATTTGATCAACTCGGATTAAGAAGGAATCTCACATGAACGCTCAGTGTTGAGGGAATAATGATAGGACATTAATCTGTGGTGTTTCCACAATCGAGATTAAGGCATGTATCTGAAAAATGCACTACATCTGCAAAATAGTCCATGTAAATGGATGCTCAAAACATCTCAGAATTCATTTTTCTTTACATATAAACCCTGTGTCTGACAAATACGCGAAACAGTTCTGGGAAAGGACAATGCATGCTGACAGGAGCCATGGTTTGACGTACAGTAGCTTTGTTAACACTGAAACACAGGAACACGGAGGATCAGATGGGTGGAGAACAGGAAAAGAAGGGAACGCTTTCATTAAGTGTTTTAGAATGCTCTGTGACTGATGTCTGCAGGCTTTAGAGCCAGAACCAGAGCACAAAAACCAAACGCATCAACTCAAAACTCCCAGAATTCTCCTCCAGCCGCTGCTGGTGAACTGCAGCTTAAGTGTGTTGTTTGTGTTATAGATATCCTTTTATAAAAGGTTTGGTCGGTTAATATAATCACTCAACAGGCGCACAAATGGACACACAGCATAAACATGGACAGGAATATGGAATGAAAACAAAACTGGCAGTGAATCACATTTAACTGATAACACCCACAACCTGAAATATAAGTGTAATCTTTATCCTGATCCACCCACAGAATCTAACATTCATCTCAGTGTACCTACACACGCAACATCGTAGCATCACATTAACCATCGAACGAGAAATAGTATTCTGTTCATAAACGGGGGCACGTTCATGTAAATATTTAGCTTTCACTTTTCGCTTCTCATTCATTGTTTTGGATTTGATCATGAGGACTTTAACATTACTCTACTGTTAGGAATAACTAAAGAAATTATAATTCGTTCTAAGAAACAAACATGTTTGTGAGTTTTGTGTTACGTAAAAAAAAGTATTGGATTAAGTATGCCTAGAAACATACTTGAAGTTTGTTTCTTAATAATTGTTATTTAATCAAATTAACTTTGAAATGAAAGCGTACTTTCTATTGTGCAAACTCATTCATCATTTACTGACAATCCAAACCTGTAAGATTTTTTCTGTAATGGAACACATAGATATCAGGCAAAATGTTTACGTCATATTCAAATGCATTTGCATTTGGAAAGACAGTTAAATGATGAGAGGATTTATATTTCGAGTTAACATTTTTTATAGACAGTGGGTGAAGTTCTCAGGATCGACCACTAGAGGGCGACATGTGCATCCAGTATTGTTTGTACAGCAGTGATGATAACTGTTAAGAGCTGTCAGCACTTCATAAATGAGTTTGTCATCTCTGTATTCCTTCTTTTACACGATTTACGAATGTCTGGACGGCTATAAAATAAGCAAATGACCAAACAGTGAGCCTCATATTGTCCATGTATTTAACAGTGTTAAAAACATTATTTCTAATGGATAATATGATTTCATGAAGCCAGTATATGAACTGTTTGGTTCCAAAATGACTCAGTTTTTACAATTTTTCAAAAATCATGTTTTTTATAATGTTATCGTGTTTTTCTTGTGTTTTGTTGTGTTAGTTAGCTGTATTTTTTTAGTCATTATGGCTTAAATCAAATAAACCAACTGCAGTTTGATTGACATTAATTGGAATGCGCAGTAAAAAAAACATGATTTTTGACAAAAATGTAAAAAACGGTCTTATCTCATTTTGGAACCAAACTCTTCATATGTATAAAGATTATTTTAAAGGTCTTAATGCACTATAATGCATTTACATTGCGTTACAATTAAACATTATAATCAGCTGCATGAGTTTATAAATAACCACAGCTAGAGCTGAATTTACTATTCATATATATATATATATATATATATAAAACATATTATCGAATCTAATGTGTTAAAGACACATGACTAAACCCAAATTACACATTTGAAAGCTGTGGCTATGAAAAAAAACGTATTACAATATTATGAAACATTCTGAATGTCTGTATATGAATGCCTCTCTGTCTCATAATGCATTAAGATGAACTGATAATGATTTATACTGTATAAACAGGCTTCACTGAAAGTGTTTGGAGCGCATGAAAGAAAAATGAAGAAAGGGGGGAAACAGCAACAGGAAGGACGAGAGAACAGGAAAGAGAGAAAATCAGAAACGTACAGAACGTGTGCCGCATGCTTCCAAACGCGCCATCACAACAGTCCCAGCTGGAACTTTCTGAACACCCTGTCATCGTGTCGTGGTGCCGAGCGAACGAAAGCAATCCTCCTCAGTGAAAAATCTGCCCCAGAGATGAGCTCCAAGAACATGTAAGAACTCTCAGTATGGTGGTGTCGGGACAACAAAACGTTCTAGAACATTGGTGATGTGTTCTAGAACGCTCTTTGTGATGTATGTCCTCAAGTGCTCTTTCCAACAATCTACATGACACATAACAAGCAGAGAGCCAAACATCCACCAAATATAAACACTTCATAAATTCTGACTAAGCCTGTCTGTGAGCCAACGGTGCACGCGTCCAACTGCGCTCACAACACAAAATATGACTCTTTTTTTTTGGTGTGTTGAAAAATTTAGTGCTTGTTCGGTGATTCTGACAAAATGAAACAAAGCGACGCTTGGTTGGAAATCTTTTCTAGTCCCTGCCATGATGCTGAAAGAGCACAGGTGAACATATGAGTGTATGAAGACGAGATATCAACAGTGTAAGCACGGCCATATGAACCCAAACAGACTTCATAAAACACGCCAAGACACTTTCACCGTGGTAAAAGTAGACCCGTGATACACAGCCAAGCTTATTCCTAAATAAATAATACTTCAAAACGATAATAATCCGTGCAAACCCACCTGTTGGGTGGTCTCATGATGAGGCTGTGCTGGAGTTTGGGAATGTTGTGTCCGTACGGACGACTGTGTGAAGTTGGAATGTTAACCGTAATGTTTTTGTGTCAAATGTAAAAACGTCCTCTCCTGCCGTAACGTTCATTATAAAGCATCTTATAGCAACACGCACACTCTCTCTCTCTCACATGCACACGCACGCATCATCAAGCTGTTACAGTATGTGTCTGGATATACAGTGTTCTCGAGAAATATATTCTTTGCTATTATTGGCTTTTCATATCAAAATGATTGAGTATTACACACCAGTCCTTGGAGTCTGAGAAAAGAGTCGTTCTGATACAGAAAGTGCTGGAATACTGCCGACCCGCAGGGAGGTCGACCTTGTACATTCAGTCTTCAGTTCGAACGTTTTGGCAACTTGACAGTCAAAATATCCAATGGGCTTCATGTTGGGGATGATGAGGGGCGGGCGAAAGAGAAGTGTGGGTCCACTGCAGGGGCGAGAGTTTGTATGGTATTCAGCGACCTAACTGACCGTTCTGAGATTTTGTGTTAGTGAATGATTCAACCCGTGCAGGGCGATGGGGAGGCGGGCGAGCCAAAAACAGGGCGACGGATTTCAAAAAGATGAAGAGAAAAGACGCTGGAGGAGGAGATAAAGTGCATTACTTTGAGTTTTACCCTCATCACCGGGGCGATTGTCGCTGGGGTGGAGTATCGTCAAAAGGGCGGTGCGGTGGACTGAATATTTGAGGTCATGTGGAGACGTCATGACTTCTGACCCTTGACCTTTAGAAGGGGGGCTCACGGAGGTGGCAGGGGCCGCAGGCTTTTACACTTCATCTCATCCAAGTTCTTCCAGTATTTGTAGTTCTCTGCCAAATGTTCCATCAAGCCTGGCAAACTGGCAAAGGCTGAGCGAGAGAGAGAGAGAGACATTTGTTCTTTAGTTACATACATTTACATTTAGTCATTTAGCAGACGCTTTTATCCAAAGCGACTTACATACTCTCTGACCAAAATCTTTTGCTTCTGTACCTTTAACATTGTTACAATACTGTTATATCTGTCTATCTGTCTGTCTGTCTATCTGCTTGTCTGTCTATCTGATAGTCTGTCTATCTGCCTGTCTGTCTATCTGTCTGTCTGCCTGCCTGCCTGTCTGTCTTTCTGTCTGTCTGTCTGTCTATCTGCTTGTCTGTCTGTCTGTCTATCTGCCTGTCTGTTTATCTGATTGTCTGCCTGTCTGTCTATCTGATTGTCTGTCTATCTGCCTGTCTGTTTATCTGATTGTCTGTCTATCTGATTGTGTGTGTGTGTGTGTGTCTGTCTGTCTATCTGATTGTCTGTCTATCTGCCTGACAATCTGCCTGTCTGTCTGTCTGCCTATCTAATTGTCTGCCTGCCTGCCTACCTGTCTGTCTGTCTGCCTGTCTATCTATCTGTTTTTCTGTCTGTCCGTTCGTCTATCTATCTATCTATCTATCTATCTATCTATCTATCTATCTATCTATCTATCTATCTATCTATCTATCTATCTATCTCTGTTTTTCTGTCTGTCTGTCTGTCTCTGGTCTGTCTGTGTGTTTATCTGTCTATCGATTTGTCTATCTATCTATGTTTCTATCTGTCTGTCTGCATGTATGTTTGTCTATCTGGACAGTAAGTAACAGGATGCAAATGTTGTTTATTGTAATGTTTCTCGTTCCCCCTCATCTCACCATCTGTTCGACTGAATTAGTTTCTGGCAGACTGCAGACGGTAGGGTGTGTGTGTGTGTGTGTGTGCATTTTGTTTGCATGAGTGTAAATATGGCAATTTGTATGTTCGCACATATGCTTGCACTCCCGATTTCTTTTATGTTCTCTTGAGAATGTTTTCTGTTTCCCCTGCTGAATCTGTCAGACACACACACAGCTCCTCTATGATAAACTGACCCGATCGTGACCTTGGGAACCAAATCTGCGGAGAGCTCAAGAGATTCTGCTTCACTGGATTCTGACCCCAAACTAAGGAAATCAAAGACATACACACTCACATGCACACACACACATTCTTTCTCTCTAACACACTATCACCCCGTGCCCCTTCATTTTTAAAGTTTCCGTGACATCATGCGTGTTGTGTGTTGACAGTACGCAGGTTTATTCTCTGGGGTTGATCTCAGTGGGAAAGACGGACCTTAAGTTTCCAAAGCCCACCGCTCTACTCAACCTCTGGATAACATTATCACAACCAATCAGCAACCATCTACGACACCCCCCTCCAGACCGACATCTTCTGCTGCTAATGGACCATTACAATTCATTTAGGAGAACCAGATGACTACAAAGATGGCCTGGGAAAACATTTCTCTCTCTCTTAGATACTCTCTGATGATATGCTTCGGATTGTCTGGTGTGTTTGTTGAAACCGTAAGGTTTAAAAAAGTATTTAAACATTGGGTTCGCAGTAAAGCTCGAACGCATTTGTTTCAGCCGTGTTTGTATGAGTGTCTGTGGATTTTTACCATCCCAGGCGTCAAACATGTCAGTGATGAAATAGTCGATAAAGGAGATCTGGGATTTGGGAATGCTGCAGGTATTCCGATCAAACACTGGCATGACGACCGGCAAACCCTGTCTTTTCTCTTCATCCGTCTAGAGAGAGTTTACAGCAATGGTAATGAGAGGGAAGAGATAAGAACAAACAGATGCACAAAACTGTGTTTGAAGACATGACATCAGAATTGACCTAAATTGTGGACTTATTGTGTTATGTGTGTTTGATGTTCTCAAGATAAATCATATTTTATTTGTATTAAATGCAGTTTAAAAAAAACATCTGTGCTCATGTAACTAAGGTCAACAATAAAATACTTCACCATACCAAGCAACAGCTGACACTAGTACTTTTTTTCAATCAGAAATAAAAGGTGTATTGTATTTCGTGTTTTGTGAGAACCCATAAGAAAGAAAAATCACATTCTCACAGATCTCTGCTATCTCAATTATTTCTCCAAGAGATCAATGAGATTACAATGAGAGCAAATGGAAACTTTTGTTTCAAATGATGTCTATGAGGAGGCCTGGAAAGCTCTCGGATGTCATCAAAAATATCTTTATTTGTGTTCCGAAGACACGGGGAGGTCTTAAAACCTGTAGAACATCACATGGGTGAGTAAAAAATGACCAAATTTTGAAAGTCTCAGATCAAAAGTCTGCGATCAGAAGTCAATATTATTGAAAATCGCAATAAAAACTCAAACATTTGCCCAAATCCAGATCATTTTATCGCTACAATCTACATTCATTTTACAACTTCATACTCTTCATGTGTTTCAACAATTACACTATCATTTGTTCATACTTGCATTTTTCAAAATTGTAGGAGAAACATCTGATGACACTTAAATGAAACACAACAGAGAATTCCATCAAATCTCCTGATCAATCTTTGAGCAATAAAAATGTGCCTCTCTGAGATTGTGTGTTCGAGTTCACCTGAGCAAAGTATTCTTCAGAAATGCGTCCGGCCCATTCGATGCACAGCTCTAGAGGTCTGCAGGGATTGGCCACGTCGGCACATTTAATCAGCATGCGTTTGATCAACAGACGATTCTCGGGAGAGTTTCGGATACTGGCGGGACCCTCACAATCGCTGCCTTCGCTCTGTTTCACATGTAAATCAACGCATTTTACCACCAACATTTGACTCACACATACGTACAGTGTGAGATGTGTCTTACATTGGAGCTCGTCTCCTCGATAGCGCTCATGGGTTTGTTGATGCTGTTTACAAACTTATTGACGTGTTCGAAGTGTCGCGTCATTTCCGTAGCCAACACCATGTCTATGATAGCTTGCCGCAGGGTCCGAAACTGTGTCCTGCGTGTGAAGATATTAAATGTGTGTACGTTTGCATTAAAAGCGTACAGTATATTGTACTGTATTTGGACGCAGACGATACCTCTCCATGTTTTTGAAGATGTTGCACTTGCTGTCTCGTACGGTAAGCTGAAAGGCCAGAGCGGCATGGTGACTCTCTAAGACGGCCGTGTCGTTGTACAGTATCGCCAGTTCGCTTCCTGCGTTGCAAAGGAACGAGTTGGTGCGGCCGGGGTGGTCGACGTCATGAACCGTCGCCGCTAACAAAGCCGCAACTTCATCAAGTTGGTCAAGACTGCCCTGCAAACCCAACACAGATACATGTAAGAAACCAAACATTTGTAGCGTACAGTGATAATATCACTCATGCTGAGATCAGCATTAGCTGATAATGGTGCAAAGTCACTAAAATCCGAAAAACAGAAAGACAGCTTTTTTTAATAAAGAATGCAGTTTTGAGTTCATTTTTACAGAGAACCCTGTTGAAAAAAACAGCATATATGCTGATTAGGTAGGTTTTGAAGCATGCTAGCTGGTTTGTGCTGGTTTAATCTGGTCATTTGGTGGTTTAAATTGGTCCATCTTAAACCAGCTCAGGACCAGCTAAGGACCAGCACAGTTTAAACCAGCACAAACCAAAGAAATGAGCTGTAAATGAGTCGTTTCTCTTGCCGTGTTCTGATTGGCTGTCAGGATTACCTTGACTCTGTCTTTGCGCAGGAAGTAGGCGGTGGCGTGCAGAACGTCCGCAGCGTGTGTTGAGTTGTGGTAGGAGTTGGAGGCGTGATAATTAGCCTCGATGACCTGCAGCCAGGAGCGCAGCGCGGCCTCCGTGCAGTTCAGAAACTCACACACGCCGAAATCAGTGAAGATCTTCAGACCCAGATATGAGAGAGGCCTACACACACACACACACACACACACACACAGGTAAGTGCACACAAACCCACACACACACTACATTGTTAAAAGATACACACGGAATATTGAACGATGCAACTTTGATATGGGCTAATCTTTGCAAGCATCAATATCTCTCTTTCTTTCTCACCTTTTGTGTGTAGCTGCTTCCAGCTCCAGGATGTTAAATTCCCAGTGTTTTTCTTCATTGAGCAGCTCAGCGATGGAAGGCGGGACGTCATTTAAAGGGACAGGCACGGGCAGCTGACTCTGACTCATATCTGAGGAATCAAACAGGTGACGGTCAAAAATTCAAGGTCAAAATGGAAAATAGCAGAAAAAACATATTTCAGAGGCTTTAAACAGCAATGTAAACACTTCATGAGACAGGGTAAAACCAATTAAGAGACCATGTCAAAATCAGTTTTTCTGGGTATAGAGACAGAGCGCATTTAGGCCACGCCCACACCTGTCATTTCTGACTTATAACAAAAAACAGAAGGATGTCTAAAAACTGCTATGTGACCAGTTGTACAGTCAACAAGCTAAAAAAAACCACACACAACTAAGTGTTTATAAGCTATCAAATCGTAAAAGTCAAATCGTAAAAGCCATCCTTTCAGGAGACAAAAGTGGATGCAGGCAATAATTACGTTTCCCTCCTACGCTGGCTGGTTTTTTTAGGTCGACAGCTTGTAAAAGCGTAGTTCTGGGTTTTTTAGCTTGTTTACTGTACACCTTGTCACATAGCAGTTTTTAGACATCCTTCTGTTTTTTGTTATAAGTCAGAAATGACAAGGAGTCCGCTTCCCCCAATACAAAGTCAATGGAGAGGGTTGGATTGTTTCCCCCCGGTGGGCGTGGTTTTCAGATTATGACGCGTGTCGCTCTGTCTCTATGTGAAATCAGCGTTTTTGTTTCTTTCTGTGAACTACTAACAATCTTTCAAACAAATTTCAAATAAAAATATTGTTTTAATTTGCGTTTTTTTCCAGAAAATGAAAACTGGAGAAACGGGTCAAAATAGCAGAAAAGATGCTGTGTGTTTTTTCAGACCTCAAATTACTGCAAAGAAAACAAGTTTAGGTTCAATTTTAAGCAATACAACACTAATATTTGTATGTGTATTTACTGTAGGAAAAGTTCAAAAATTATTTTTATGTATGATTTTGATGATAGTTTTCATGTGTCTTGTTATTCTGTCAGTCTTTCACATCGCTGTTGGATGACTTTATGTCACTCCTGAGGTTTGATTTTGTTGAAATTCAACAGACACTGAACTGGAATGGCCACAATACATCTAGAAATGCTGATTAAATGCAAATTTGGAACGCTCTCTTAATTCTTTTCGTGGCTGTATATTCTGAGGACTACAAACAGTCATAGTTTGGGGAAAGAGAGACTTGGATCCAAGTAAGAAAAATGCTGTTTAAAATGGTTATGGTATTAAATTCTGTAATGTGATGTATTACCGAATGAATATATTTAGCAGGAAATGTAGTATAGACTTTATTTTATAATCATTCGCAATTAATTGCATTGCTAAAATGGTTTACATACTCTTTCCCTGCCCATCCTGCCTTTTGAAAGGCAAAAAAATAAATAAAACTTTAAAAATAAATTAAATGAAAACTATACAAATGAAAACTATTTTTTCATGTAATCTTCACATATTCATTTTTAAAAATACGACCAGGGATATTTATTATGAGCGTAAGCAAGCTCGATTTAAATTAATTTGGGTTTATAAATCATTTTTTGACAAAACAAGGTCAAGATGTCAGAAGGTTTACAACACGAAATCCTTACTGTTTATTTTCAGGAGACAGAAACACATTCTCTTGAGATTGCTTCTGCCATGAGCGCATTATAAGAATCAGTTAGCACTTACTGTGTAATGCACTTTTGGAGAAGACATACTCATTCCCAGACAGCCTTCTGAGTCCATCCTACAAGAAGAAAGTCCTACGTCAATATTTCTGACAGGAGCGACAGAGAGAAAGACTTCAGGGGAGGAGGGTGAGAAAGTACATTTGTTTCCAGCCAACAGAATCATGACAAACAGCACTTCACCTCACGTAACTCACGCTTGCACGAATAAAAGCCACATTCGTCACGACAGGAGGATATTAAACACGCAAAAACAGTTCCAAAATCAGATTCAGAGTTCAAAACAAACTTTGTCTGAGACACCACAGGCGGAATAGAAATGAACATGCATAAATATTACACTCTCTACAATAACCCAGGCTGTTCAAATATTTTATTAGCCGATTGACATTTTACAAAGTTTTAGAACTAAGACCTAAAATATCATTTTTATAACCTGCCTTACAAATGTCGTGTTTAAAAGTGGAAGACTTTCAAAGACGCCGACATACGGCAGACGGACAGAAAGAATGATGTGTAAATAAACCGTCACGACCGCTGGCTAACCGTGAACCAGCCTGTGCCAGGCGGCTTGGAACTGGACGCTTTTGTGCCACAAAAACACGATTTTTCAAATCTCATGCCTGCCACATGGAGTCACACTCGGTATATAGGGCACGTTTGCTGGCAGACCACGCCTGAAAGACTCCCGGAACCATGAAAAATCTTTAATTGATGTGGTATTTCCCGCCTGCTTCATGTTGATCTGTGTACCGTTTATGTGTTTAATGTGTATTTGATTTATGATCTGTAGTCTGTTCTATGGTTGTGTTGTATCGGGAAGAACAAGATTTTCTTTGCTCTTGAAATGAAAGCGTTTGATGTACAATGATGATAAACTGAAATATGCACAATGAGTATCTTCCTCTCTGGTTCAAAAAGAGAGAAACTAAAACTGATCATTAAAGGATTCGCCATGGTTGTGACATTACAGACGTAATTAGATTGATATACGTCCGCCTACATTTATGTTTTTATGATGACATTAAAAACTATAACCCCAAAATGTGAAGTATTTCCAATGTTCTTTCAAATGTACAGCAAATATTTTGTTGTATCATAACATCTTAACAAATCTTCAGCCTTTAATTTCAATTTTAGATTTTTCAATTACAATCTTTCAACAAATCTTTAATTCCAATCTACAGTCTGAAATTTCATTTTTAGATTATTGGTTTTATATATATATATATATATATATATATAAACGGACAAATATTATTATACACATAAACGGACAAAAAAATCTCTACTATTTAATTGCTTTTAATATTATTATATTCAAGGCCTAAAGCCTGATGCAATGCATTATTTACAGCTACTTTTTTATTTCATTTTGATTCAATAAGCAACCTAATTCTTCAGATCAAGAACTGCTTTCAATTCATTGAAATTCAATTAAAGCTTGACGCAAATGGCCAGCATGCTTTTTTATAATATTGCCCTTTCATATTATCCTTTTAATAAAACAAAAATCACTTCTGATGCTAGTACACAGTGACCAGCACACAATGTGTATGGCCGCATGTGTGTTAGTTATCGTTAGAAAACAATTGTACACTTAAAGTGATAGTTCACCCAAAATTTAAAATTATTTCATCATTTACTCACCCTCTTGTCATTTTAAACCTTTATGACTTTCTTCCGCAGAACACCAAAGAAGATGTTTTGAAAAAAGTTGGTAACCGAGCAGCACTGGCCCCCATTCACTTCAATTGACTGGACACAAAACCAATGCAAGGGAATGGGGGCCAGTTTACAACATTCTTCAAAATATCTTCTTTTGTGTTCTGCGGAAGAAAGAAAGTCATCCATGTTTGAAATAACATGAGAAGTGTAAGATATTGCCTTGTGACTCACACTCATGAGCCCCCCCACCAGATCGTTGGTATGGGGGTCGTCCTCTTTTGAAGCCAGCTGGGGCGAGTAGAGTTCGGTGGTCCGCAGGATCTCCAGAACCCGGTCTAGAGCTTCTGCCACGGTCACCGGACTGCTCTCCTGCGCTGCGTTGATGATATTTATCACCTGGAGGAAACAAAATGCAGACGGATGGTGAGAGAACAACTCGGCATCTATCAAAGATTAAGATTCATAAACATCTGTGAAGTGTAAAGCCGTCTGCTTTTCATACGCTGAATCAAACAAATCCTCAGTCACTCACAAGCGGTCGTAAATATACAAAAGCACAGGCACACATTTTGTCGAAGTCGCTGAGTGTGTTTTATGTAATGCGGCTATACACAGAGTCATAGATTGTGGATTACTGTAGGGATTTAAAACAGATCATAAATATCTGGGGTGAGTTATTCTTTTAATTTTTATTCTTTTTTTCATGATCTTGTAAACCTTTTGATCTGAAGGCAAAGACTTAAAGGGACAGTTCGCTTAAAAATAACCTGTATATGACTTTTCTTTGAGGAACACAAAAGAAGATATTTTGAGAAATGTTTCAGTGGTTCATACAATGGAAGTCAAAACATCTTGTTGTGTTTCAGAAGAAAGAAAGTTGTACGGGTTTAAAAAGACATGATGAAATAAGTTTCATTTTTGGGTGAACTATCCCTTTGTTTGACATCAGTTTTCTAGACAAATATTTAATTGTGCCAGCATATTCATTTCTTTCACCCCAAGTTTATTTTAAAAAGGTTATGAAAATACTTTGAATGAATAATGAAACAAGCAGCCAATAAGAGTCCAGATATCAGAATTTAGTGCATTTATATAGGTCGAATATAGGTCAATGTATTGCACTGGACATTACAGTTGATTATTGATAAATGATAGCGACATAGGCAATTAAACTGGATATGACATGTGTGAGGGTGTGCAATAATGCCAGGTTTTGAACATTTGTAAGTTTTTTTAATTAGAAGAGGTTAATAAAATGGAACATGTGTAGTAATGTACATTTACCTTAGTGATGGGAGCCTCAATTGTCATGGAGTGAATGCGGGCCATTGAAGAATATCTACGATTCTGTAGACTAGGAGCTGAGAGAGAGAGAGAGAGAGAGAGAGAGAGAGCTCAGTTTGCGTCAGAGTGCATTGAAGCTGTAGGAGTGCTGATGTCATCAACAATAGCCAACAAGCCAAGGCTCACACACATGCACACACACGAGCTATGACTCACATTAAACACAAGTACATTATAAACACACTAATTATCTCTAGCGTTCATTTCCTTGTTTTTAATTCTGTGTTTTGTTTTCATTTTCACCTTTTTATTATTTCTCTGTCCTGTTTTCTGTCTGTTTTTACAATCACCTCTAAACTGTTTAAAGCAACAGTTCACCCAAAAATAAAAATGCTTTTATCATTATCATTTATTCTTTATGTTACGGTCTTTAAATGTTGTTTGATTAAAAGTAAAAGTGTGCTTTAACGCATTTGAAATAGTGTGTACAGAGGACTTTTATGGTTATATTTTAGTCATTTTGGAACGCGACATCTACTTTCATATAAGGAAAAGACTTCTCTATGTGTCACAGAGAAAAGAGAATCAACGAATTTGGAACGACGTGAGTCTGATTAAATGATGATCCAGCATTTCAACACATGTTTACAATCACACAGTTGTGTCATCTTTAGTTTTCCACTGCGCTCCACTTTCTTCTAAAAGATCTCAATTTTATTTCCTCATTTATCTCATTTTGCATTTCTACTTTTTCAATCCTCCCCATCTGTGACTCTCTCACCATCACTGCTGTGCGAGCTGATAGATTCTTTCCTCCGGTCTTTGTGACGCAAGGAATTGCATTCTGGGTAAACCAAGAGAAGAAGAGGTATGACAATAGTGCTTGCACACACACTTACAACACAAATTATCTCTCCTCTGATCACAGCCGACCAGCATCCCAGAACCCATCATCATCATTATCATCATTATGACATCATCATCATGTTCCCCACAGCATCCGACAGGTCGGGACAAAGCAGCAGGTATATAATATTACAAAGATGAAAGCATTTGCACTCTGTCAGATGGTTATTATGTCAAAATAATTCTCTTTTTATTTTTTTAATAAAGATTAGAAGGTCTTTGCAACATACGCACGTGCATACAAATACACTGGCAAGCCAATAGCTAAATTTAACATTGTGACAAACAAATGTCCTAGGGTGCATTGCAACCATCTGTCTGTTCTGCGCTCACATCTTTCTCTCTCTGATTTTCAATGCAACATTGATCTGTTTATTTTCAATGACATGAAATTAACATTTCATTTGTTTCGTGTGAGCCAGATCCATAAATCTGCATCATTACAAATGTGAGCTGCGCTAATTCATCACCAGATCAAACACAAACAGAAAAACACACACACTGGTACCTGACTGTGAGTGTTCAGCACTGCATTTCTCCTCTCGGCTGAATTTATGAACCTGCAAACACAGATCTAAGATCAGCTGAATCAAAAATGGTAAAATACACAGAATTATTATGGAATTGTTGAACATTTTTCATAGTGACAAAAAAGTTGTTATATTATAAAAGTGATATTGTGTTTTGTAGCTGAATTGCTTTAACAATGCAAAAGATCAGTGGTTGGATCCCAAGCAACACACATATTGAGTGAACGTATAGACTGTATAACTAAATTACTTTGAATAAAAGCGTCTGCCGAATGCATATTTATACATGTAAGACAGACCCTGAGATTAAGAGAGAGGATTTTTTGTTTGCCTCTTTGCTGTGTAGCGATCAGTTACAAAATGGACTAAGGATTTACAGAGTGCACCTTGGTGCAAATCCTGCCCGTCGCAATCTATCTAATCTTATCTAAGATCTGGTTTTGAATAATTCAAGCGCAAGTTTTGAATAAAACCTCATAAAACAGAGCTGTGTAGGCCGGTATACAGATAGCAAAAGACACTAATGCTGATTCTGAAACTGCCCACACTCATATATGCACACACAGGGACACAGACACTCAATAAGATGTACTGTTGGTAAGAGGATAACACACTGGGTTAAGGTCTAGTTACACTGTCCTGAAGGACGAGGTCACCGAATCAGATTAACAAAGACCACACATTTCTCATCACACACACACACACACACACACACACACACACGCACACACACACACACACACACACACGCACTGCATTACAGGAGAAAGATTCTCACTTTTCATCCCATTCATGAGGTCCTTGAAAGGTGTAATTGATTCATACAAAACTATTTCCCAACGCGTGATAAAAAAATCAAACTAAAATATTAAACAACAACAAAATTAAACAAACAATTAAAATTTAAACTACTGCAATAGATGTTCATCCTGTATGTCCGTTTTATACTATGCCGTATATTGCTCATTGTTTTGTGTGTAATACAATGTACTGTATTGCAAATTACACTGTGTATATTGTATCGTCATGTTTGAATTGTATTGATAGCTCTTTTTTATCCTATTCTATTCTTCCCTTCTTTGTTATTTCCTTTCCTGTTCTATTCTTTTGTGTTTTATTCTATTTTATTCTGTTCTAATCCACTCCATCCTATTTTAGTCATATATTATTGTGTTTTATTATATTTCTATTCTTTTATTATTTTTATTTAATTTTTTAATTAAATTTATATGTAATGTGAAACTTTTAACTTAACTTAACTTAACTTAACTTACCTTAATTTTGTAATAATCAACTCTATTATCTGTTCTGTTATCTTGTATTCTATTCTTTGTACGTCACAGTTCTTACCATTGTAAAATTATAAATAGCATGATATATTTTTGCGATGCCTGTAACAGACAGCCGTGAGTGAGTGTGTATGGTAATCCCTGAGCTAACAGAGACAGCAGTGAGTAAACTCGAGTTATTTCACATACGCGCCTGTGTGTCTCTGATCAGCATCTAGTTCATGTTGGAACCAGCAGGAGGGTTTACACCTCAGTCTGCAGCGTGTATTAATAAACTGGACGCTCATGTGACTTTCTGACACTGGACCGTCAGGATGGAAGGTTTAGCGTAGTTTACATTTTTACCCATCGCTGTCGCCACAGGCGTCACATTCAAAATCTGAGACATCTATTAATAGGTGAACATTACAATTTAAGTGGAGTGTTATGAAATTCTGCTTTACTGTTAAGCAATAAGTATTCAAGATATGTTGCTGAAGCTCAAACCTGTCTGTGGTTGTCACTGTAAGGCCTCTTGATAGACACAAAATGGCGAATTTTCCTGGAAGGTGAAGAAAAAAATGAACACATGATTTGCTTCAATTTATACCGTCAGTGTATGCAACTTGTTTTGCTAATAATATTGTATAAAAGGACGATCATGTGACTTACCCTCCCTGGCCAATCACAGGAGTGATTCTGACGTATTGCTGAATACTGTCACCCGACTTCTTCCGTGAGTAATAGATCCCCTGCCATTCCTAAACACGCACACATTTAAATCACAATTTTTTCACCCATCATTGAACTTAAAAAGGCGATAGAAAGCTTTATTAGGAATGCAGAATTCTCCGACCTTTCCTTTCTTCATGCAGGTGTTGATGGTGTCCAGCAGGTCGGCGCTGTTTCGGTCGCTCTTGGGCAGTTCGGTTAACTGTTTTCCGATCAGCTCTCCTCTACGGTAGCCCATCATTTTCTCAAATGCTGGATTGACATACTAAACACACACACGGTTCACTTTAGTTTTACTCTGTTTCGTATGCCAAGGAGTCCACGAGTCGAGTCCTTATAAGGGTTTAAATAACAGGAGTCATGAAAGGACATGAAACCAAATCCCGAGAGATGTCTGAATCCCAGAACTCACTTGTATGACGTGATCTTCGCTGCTGATCTCAACGGCTTCCTGACACTGCTCTAACGCCACAAACAGCGAATTACAAGCCCTGCAAGGTCACAACACAACGTTGAAGGTTATTTTAAGGTTATATGACCTTTTCACCGAAAATCCCGTTTTTACATTGTTCGATTTGGTCAAATCCATTTAGTTTTAAGTAGTCTGAAATGACTACACATAAGAAAACCAAATCAGATCTGGCTGCAGTGTGAACAAAGCGCCACGCTGTAGCAGCTCATCTTTTATTCGAGAATTAAAGTTCATTTTCTGCGTTTGTGGACTCACCTCAGTTTGAACTGAGCTCGAACCTCTCCGTGTTCTAACTGGATTAGCTCATTATAGCAGGCCGACACGCTGCTGTTCTCTGCAAACCTCTGATAGAGAAAGAGAGAGTTTTATTCAAGTGAAAGGTTTTGTACAACATTTGCCACTTTCCCTTTGAATCATCGGGGGCTTCACATCTCAGCACAAGATGTAGAGGGCAATTTCACTTTTTACTTTTTATGGCAGCACGTCGATAACTTTGAAGCACATTCGTTCTTGTAGTTTTTGTGACTAAACACGCATATAACAGCTAGTCACGAGACACGCAAAAACCAATGAGATTTAAAGTTATTGACATGCAGACACTCAGATCTGTGCTTAGATCTGCTTGTTTGCATTGCTTGTTTGTGCAGAGATGAGTTAGCATTTTAGCACTTCCGGTTCCATCACCCCAAAGTCAATGGGTTTTTTGAATGGGTTTTTGGTTAAATGCCTAAAATAAGGTGTGGTTAACAAAACCTCTAAATATTTTCACGTTTTGTTCTATGACATAAAACGCAGTTATAACCCGCTCGTAGACATTTCTAAATCCAATGATCAATTCTGCAGCTTTGCCAGTTGGCTCCTACATAAGATAACGTGACAGCATTTTAATGTGAAACTATTTGTTTCTGAAAGAAGGTTATATCCATCTGAAACGTCATGTAGGTGAGTAAATTTCATTAGAATTAGAACGGTTTCCTTTATCAGTTTAATACGCAGTCAATATATAAATAACTACATGTGAGCCAGGTATTATAGTGAGTAATGTGGAGTAAAACACTCACTCTTGAAAAGCCAGCAGAGAGAAGAGGAAGAAAAGATGGTTCCTCTTGATCTGAAGGACTGAGAGAGAGAGAGATCACAATGGAACAACACAACACGTGGATAATGGATAAGTGTGTTTTGAGGTTGTATGAGATCTTACGTTTGCGGCACCACTGCTACAATAACTGTGTGTTCAGAAGGCTTGGTCGCTTGAATCATCCTGTTTAAAACACACACGGGAAAACATTCATTTTTAAATGATCTATTAGAAAAAGTGAGCGGTTTAAACTCCTCAGCACACTGCTGATCTGTTCTGTGTGGTTGCCAGGACGTTGTTATGTGGTTGCTAAGGTGCTTTTAGGAATAATAGTAATAGCGCACCTTCACCCAACAAGCCACGTTAAGGTATCTTTCATGCTTTTAAGTAATGTTGGTCTTACTCCATAAATGGAGAACAAATGGAAACTCTTGCTTGAGTCTCATCTGTGTCTCAGATATTTCTCCATGCAGAGAAAAAGAGCCAGAAATCTCACAAACGTCTCCGTTAGAGTTTCAAAAGAGATGTCAACAATGTCTCAAACTGAGCTCAGATTTTGCCGAAGCTGGGAGCTCCAGGGAGTCTTCGGGGTCCGATGCCAACAAATCGTCATCCGATGTCGCCACGGAAACCTCATCACGCACTCGCTGCGTGGATCCACAATGGGACGGTCGACTGCCGCCCATTTGAGACTGGTTCGGCTGGCACCGGCGGATTAACGTCCATGGGAGTCCCCACATCACCAACATCGCTCGCCGCTGTGGACGGCTGGGCAGCCGCCGCGGGACGGGAAGCAGACGAAGTCGTGGCTGCGTCCAGGAAGAACATAGCCAACCGTGACAGCAACACCTTGATATATATGTACTCGCAGTGCGGGCATGTCGTATCAATGAACGCTACCTCTGCATGCTGGTGACCCAAACATGTGACGCAGGTTTCATGCCCATTGGGTTGGAGGACGAGGCGGCCGAATCCAAGGGCACAGCGGCGAGACATCTGCACGCTGTGAGAAATTGCTCTTTTAGACACCTCGGTCCGCTGCCGAAACGTCCAGGGTAAGGACGAGTCTGCTGCTCCGCGTGGTAAATCCGGCAGGATAATCTCTTCAGAGACGGGAGGAGCGCTCAGCATATGTAAATGCCTCGCTGGTTCCGAAGAACAAAAGATGAATGAATGGGCCCGCCATCTTCCTTTTATACCAGAATGCCCGGAGCGGAGACTGGCATGCCATGCCATTCGCCAAGTTCACTGGCCTTTTAAAAGTACAATCAGAGATGATCAAGTTCAAACCCCATTCTGTCTCGACACAACGTCGAGAGACCGACAGAAAGGGAACTGAGAACTTCATCAAATCTTCCGAGCTATAAAAGAGCAACCTCTTGACTGCTTTAAAAGTTCGATATTTCACCTAAAACATTGTTGCATATTGTTGTCAGTCATCTGTTTGCTGTTCAAATAGCAGACACATTATTGTGCAGAACTATAATATACTGCAACGCTTCAAATATTAAATATTGATTTTCCCCCAACCCTAACCACTTGGCCCGCTCTGCTGGCAATCCCATAATCCCCAGCGCAAGCCTGCAGCTCACCTTCAATGGAAAATGAATCAAAAACACACGTTTGTGCTCTACAGCATAAGTGAAAAGAGAGAGAGAGCAAGCTGGCTGTACTCACCGAGAGACTGCTTCGGCCTCAAAGTACCGCGAGTGCCGCCCATCAATAATGATGATCTCGTGGTGTTTGTCCAGGAAACAGTCCACCGCAGACTCAGGTGTCCGTGCGATGTTACACCTGAACCCCGCCCGCTCGCACGCCCACCAGAACGCATCGCTCTGACTGTCCTCTTTAGCGAAAACCAGTAACACCTGAGCGAGAGAGAGACAGAGGGAGAGAGAGAGGTGCTGTTGATGGGTGCGTGTGAACGGTCAATAGTCTTTCATCCTCTTCAGCACTGTGTAACCATGGAGCTGAGATGTGAAATTCCACACGGCCCGGGTCTTTCGGGACGCATCTTTTGCCGCCACCTCGCTCAGGAGGCCGACTATGCACCTTCATGTGTCGACCCGTAGGGGGCGGAGTTACTTTACCCACTTACAAACTGTTTCTATTGACAATGACACTGAATAAAGTGATATCATTCACTTTTGTTCCAGTTATAATTCACTCATCTTTATGTCATTTCCGAACTCATGTGACTGCCTGTGAAAAACTCACAATAGTGTGCGTTGTTGATTTTTTAAAGCAATGTCTTAATTCAAATTCAAAGATCTTAAAAGGATGATAGGCAGTTCGTTTGTAAAATCAATTGTTATCGAGCTCGAAATTACACAAGTGACCTGAATTCACCACAGCAAAAGCCGCTCGCTCATTAGGTTAACATTACACACACACTTTCTCTTTTTCCTTACACAGTTCTCTTTTAGGTCATCATAATTCCCACTAATTCCACACACACATGCAGACACACACACACATAGGATAATCTGTGTCAATCCTGTAAGATTATCCTGGGGTTTTAATTAAATTTGTGTAAAGTGGTCTTACTTTTTTTATTTTTCACACATAGAAAAGATCAAAAGTAGGCAACACCATTGGCTGTGCCATATCGTACAGTATCAAATCAGGATCTATATGACATCACGGTGCTTTACAGTCTAATTTATCAAGCATTCATAGTAGGATTTATGTGAGATCATAATGCATGAGCAGAATTTGTTTGACATCATAATGCATAGCAACTGAATCTGTGACATCAATGCATGAGAGCAAAACCTACTGTATCTGACATCATAATGCACAATAGCAGAATCCGTGACATCATAATGCATTACAACAGAATCATAATTAGGGCTGTCAAATGAGTATTTGTGATTTATCGTATGCAAAATAAATATGTTGTTGTTTACATAATTTATGTGGGTGCATGTGTATAATATTTATGAATATATTTACATAATATTTACATGAGTATATACATTTTTTATTTTTATATATAATTTATACTATACTGTATATAAATATTTATTTTCCTTAAAATGATACATGCATGTGTGTATTTATAAATACATAATTATTATACATAGTACACACACATATATTATGCAAGCAAAACTTTTATGTTAAATTAGATTATTCGCAAATAATCGTTTGATAGCCCTAATCATAATACATTACATCAGAATCTTTGACATAATGCATGCAGGCTCTATGTGAGATCATAAAGCATAACAGCAGAGTCAAAACATAATGCATCAGTGCAGATTTCACATCAAAATACAAAACTTTATCCTCCGAAATAATTAAAAAAACTTTTGGTTTGTTTTCACCTTTCTCATCTTAGGAAACTAGCAGACAAAGAATTTGCAATGATACCTGAAATTTACCATCATGTTTAAAGACTACAGGACACACTCACATTTTTCAATGTTGCTTGCATCTTCTGTTTAACCAGCCAAAATCATTGACCACAAACTCTATCACTTTAGTAAAGCCAAACAAATCTAATAAAATGTGTATGTGAATCTGTTTAAGTACATTAGGACTTTACCTGTATGGGCTCCTGGGTCAAACGCATTGGCCCCAAACGCTCTTCTATTGCAGACACCTGAGAAAAAGAGAGAGATGTCACGTATGACCTTACGGATACAAAACAGGAAACTCTTAAATCCGTTTTTACCATCTCCGATCCCTGAAGCAACATTCTGACATGTCTGTTTTTAATCACATCTTGTTTGCATGCGAGTCTCCCTTTTGAGCAAATGTACAATCCTTGGCACAACTTTACAAGTCCTTAAAGGAAATAACTTCCGCAGGTTGCACTGGAGTTGATCCGAGCGATCCCGTTCAGCATGAGAGCCACTTCGAGTGTGTTTACATGAGTTCGTGTGTTCTCATGATGTTGCAAAACCGTTATGAGCACAAGATTGTTTACTGTTATTCCTATGATCAAACTGTTCGAAACATTTCACCACTTCTGAAGCGTCTGTTGTCAAATCACAACAACTTCACCCACTGTTATCCGGATGTGATAAAAATATAAAAAGACGCCATCCAAACAGTGTTATGGCAATGACAGAGAGCAGGTGGCTTTAAGCTTCCTGCGTCATCCACTTTAACACGACACATAAGCTTCTCAGCAGGAAACACACACACTCCAACACACACATGAACAAAAAACCCTACGCAGGCTAAACATAGCTTACCCTCACAATAAAAGTACAGCACATAATGAGCATTTCATTTGATAAATGAGCAAATCGGTGCAAAAATACTATTTTTATAGCAAGCATCTCAGTCTTGGGCCAAAAAATACATTCATGCATTTCTAAAATAAAATAAATTTAACTGAGAAAGTAACAAATCTAAATAAATAATGATATTAATGTTGTGTTGTGGAATGATCACTAGACCCTTAAGACAACTTCAGCCAGGATTTTCTTTATTGCGCTTAGGAAATGTAATAAGATTTACACTTTTTTACACAAATTATTCAAATACAGTTTCAGGCATTTTGTGTTTGTTTGAAAAGTGTATTGAAGATTCTATTTTCTGCACTTTAAAGATCTTATATGTACACTGAACAAATTCATAAACTCAACACTGTCGCGATCGTGAGGAGGGGAAGAACCCAGATGCAGGCAGGCAATGAAGGGGTTAATAAAGACTTTAATATAAATACCAAGACAAAACAAAAACCAACGATGGGGGAAAATCAACTAAGGATAAATACAAATAAAAACTTCCCATGAGGGGGCAAAACGTAAAGACAGGATCAAAATAAAACTAAAATCCACAGACAGGGCAAAGCAACAGGAACACGGGCAAACACAGACACTAAACAACCAGGTAAGCACACAAGTTCACTTACACAGGATGCAGCAAACACAATAACCACAACGTATGTAATACACGAACACAGGACAAAGAAACATGAGGGCATTTATAGATAAGACAAACGAAGGATAACGAGCGAGGGCAGGTGTGAAACATAAGACACGGCAGGGAGACAATACAGGAAACAAGAGGGGCGGGGCCAATGACGAGACACTGGAGAGAACGCATATTATTGTCAAAAGGACAATAATATGTTTCTCTCCACACATAACCAAATTCTTTGTCATGGCTCTGCTACAGGTCCAAGAAAAACATGACTAATTGATGCAGAGCCATGTCAAACACTTTTGTTCTTGCCCCCATTTTTCATGAGCTGAACTCAAAGATCTAAGACTTTTTCTATGTGCACAAAAGGCCTATTTCTCTCAAATATTGTTCACAAATCAGTCTAAATCTGTGTTAGTTAGCACTTCTCCTTTGCCAGATAATCCATCCACCTCACAGGTGTGGCATATCAAGATGCTGATTAGACAGAATGATTATTGCACAGGTGTGCCTTAGGCTGGCCACAATAAAAAGCCACTCTAAAATGTGCAGTTTTTTGCATCATTTTTTGCTTAATCTTTTTTCCTAGAAAATTTCTGGGGGACCCCTTGCATCCTTCTGGAGGCCCCCTGGGGGTCCCCGGACCCCAGTTTGAAAACCCCTGCCATAAATAACACACATGGGCTTATGGAGAAATTAGGTTGTCCACATTTGTTGTAGCGTATAAAATCACAAATATATACAAAATACAGCTGAACATTTGAGTTGCGTTTTAACAAATTTACTTTTTTTGCTTTTGCATTTATCTCATCCATTTTTTTTGTATCCATTATATACTTTTTATTCCATGTCACAGTCGGCTTTCTTACAAGGGACCAAATAACAAAAACATTAAATGTCTGCTCAACTCAAGACAAGCAAAATGCTCAATGAGAATTGTGAAAAGTTATGCAAATAATAATAAATCACTGTTATTTATGTTTATAACATGCAAAAGTTTTAAAAACACCAACCCACCAACCCACCAAGCACCAAAACAAAAAAGCACCAAAACAACCAGACACAAAAACAGCTTCTTCCCTCGGGCCATCTACCACTTGAACAGTTAAATGTTTTTTACCCACCGTGCAATTAATGACTGTGCAATAATAATTAAGAGCAATATTAATTATATCCTCCAGATAATACACTATCTATTTTTATTCAACCTTTTCTGTATATATATATATATATATATTTCATTTTGCTGTATATAGCACATACCTTGTACTACAATAGTCTATTCTTATTTTTTACTTGTACATATTTACATACACACATAGCTTTACTCTCTATATCTTTATCTTATGTTTATTGTATTGTATTTCTTAATTTCTTATTTAAATCATCTGTGTACGCCATTCTATTGTGTTATTGTCTATATGTACTGTTGTTGCTGCTTCTGTGTACTGGATGCTCCTGTCACCAAAACAAATTCCTTCTATGTGCAAACATACTTGGCAATAATAAAGCTCTTTCTGATTCTGATTCTCCATTGGCCAGTCAAACAGGTAGCCCCACCCCAAACTGACACCATTGGCCAAAACCAGAAGCTGACTGCGTTCAGCCCCGACAAAACGTTGCAAAACGTTTTTTAAACGGAAACGGTGGTGCGGTGGATCACCCTGTTGTGATGACGCAAGAGTTGAACTATGGCAGCTGAGAAGGCCATTCTTTGTGTTCTTTTTGAAGAAATTTTGGAGCCTGATGAAATCGGTATAAATACGTGTTGAATACTGCCAAATACATCTCTTCTAATATCTTCAATTGTTGCGTATGCCGAGCTGCAGCGGACACATTTAAACGACTTTACTTGGACCCATTGTGCGAGCTGTCTCTTTAATACCACGTGGGTTATACACATGTTGCTGCTGATTGGGCTGACATTCTTGACCCACCGAACAAGAGAAAACGCATCTCAAACCCTGTTGCACACCGTTTCCAGGAAACGTGTCGTTCAAAAACGTAGCAAAACGTTGCGCACCGGTTTGAGCTTGAACGTGCCCCAGGCAGCTCAAACAAACACAGAGCCACAGTGTTTACAATCCTTAGGAAGTCAACCTACAAATGGTTTACCTAAAGCCATCTCAGGAAGATAGGAGAGAGAATTTTTACATTCAAAATTACACACTTCATCTTTAAGGAATGCAGTGTGCTTGGGAATGATGTGCTGTGCAGCAGCGATACGGAGATGATATCATAAACTATGTTCATGGTTTACTTTATTGCTCGGAGTCTATAAACAAGCCAGCGTTTTCTTTCTTCTGATTTCATCTCCAAGTCCCTTAATTATCTTTAACTGACTCGACACGCTTCATTTCATTTTCATTTTCAGCCTCTCTCTCTCTCTCTCTCTCTCTCGTTGTTCTTTTCAAAGAGAGACTAGCTTTCTCGTGAAGCAATCAGACTGCAGAACTTACTCATGAAAGACCTGTGTGAGCTTCCAAACACACACACACACCTTCAAATACTCGTTTCATCTTGCTGTTGGTTCCGCAGCTGGATACTCACAGTGACAGAGCCAACAGTGGGTCAAAACACACACACAAACAACCACATAATAAACATAAACTCTCACAAACACAAACACTGATACAAAGATTAAAGCAAACACATGCACACAGTGTCTTAAACAAAAACTAACAAAAACACTACAAACACACATTAATAATAACGCACATAAACTCCCACACACAAACAATAACACAACAAACTCAAACACATAAACAGAAGAATGAATCAGAAGTGCCATCTGAATTTGGATAGCATGCTGTTTCATACGGTTTTACATTTTAAGACATTTTAACGTAGAAGTTGAAGAATCATTTTGTAGCTGTAATTGGCTACGAATTGAGCCAATCTGGTTGAGTCACGCTGATGTACGCTACAAACTAGGGCTGTGCGATTCAGGGAAAATATCTAATTGCAAATTTTTTTGACAGACATGTGCGATTTAATTTTTCTAAGTCAAGCTTCAGCTCAATGTTGTCAAAAGTGTGAAGCACAGTATGGGTATAGTTACCCAGAAAAAAGAAAAAAAAACATTACAGAAATTCCAATTGTTTCCATTAAAAAAATTCCCTTTTGTAGTGTTTTTGGGCATTATTCAAATATGACTTACTGATGTTCTATTGGTTCCCAACTGCCAGATTACATCACTCCAATTGAATCGAAATACCAGTGAACACTATTTAAAACAAATACAACTCCCATTATAACCCTTGAATCCATAACATTTTCTATTGTGCTAATGAATTATTAAAATAGTACATAATAGTCATTAAAATAAAATAGTAGTACATAAATAGTACATAAAATAGTCATTTTTTAGTATTTGGGATTTTAAAAACAAGTAGAAAATGTGCTGAATGTTTCATTTCATCCAAGTGAAATTAGCAAAACTGTTAGATAGAATTTACATTTGTTTGAAACGCGGAGCCAGACGTGAGTTGACACAGGGTGCTCGCGTGCGACAAGCCTCGTCCATAATGCCACTCAAAGCGGCCTGAACAGACGCTTTTCGTATACTTTTTACATCGCGTCCACATTAGAGTTGGGCCGTCGCAGATGGCTGATAGCCATCACTATGTTGGGCTGGCATCGTGGTTCCCCTGCATGATGTAATTTTCGTCATCAGGAGGTTCCGTGGTTGTCCCTATTACGAAAATTTACCATGGTTTTACTACAGTTAAAATTGAAAAACATGGTTACTGTAGTAAAACAATGGTTTTGCCCTAAGTAATCAATGCACCAAAAAAACATGGTTACTACACTTGTACCACAAAAAAAACATGGTTAATTTTCGTAAGGACATCCCGTACGCGTACAGCACGACAAATGTTGACAGCCGAGTCCACAGTATGACATTTTGCGTATGTGTCGAGCTCGTCCATTCGCGCTTTTCTGCGGTCGAGTATGATTTGGAAGCTGCGAAACGCGTGTGCGCGCGAGACTTGACAGACGTAAAAAGTGAAAGCAAACATTGAATCTTAGTAACACTGTGTCTGTGTGTAAACTTGTCAATGATGACCTGAAATGTGCGCGTCCGCGATGGCAGTGGGAAACATCAGTGACGCGTGACCTGTGCAGTTTACTAATCACACACAGCCTGGTGGCCTCAAGATCTACTCGTCTTTCCACATGAAATAACAACTGGAAGAAATTCATAATGTGCAGGCCGTACATAGGCAAATACTTGTTGAAAAGTACTCTTTCTTGAAAACTGGTCGCAAAATGCGATTTGGTGGCAGTCTGGAGCCACCAAATGTAATAGTTTTTAATGTTTTGGCAGATGGCCATCCAGCAAACTGATATAACCCCGCCCCCCGATGTAATCGTGCATCACGATGTTTCACTGTAGGCATCGTCCAATGTCAATTTGGTAGACATCGTCCAACCCTGGTCCACATTGCAGCCTCTTGCTATTAGGAAATCGCAACGTCTCACATTGCGATTCGATTTCGATTAATCGCTCTGCCCTACTACAAACTGATTGGCCAGCCAATCGCAAGAAAAGAAACAATCAGTCCACGCCTTATCTGGTCATTTTATAAGTTATATATTATGCAATTATTATAATGAACAAAAAGTAAATAGTAAAAAGCAAATATTAATAACAAACTAATCTAAGGCTGCTTTAGTGTGCAAATATGAAAAAGTATGCAGCGTTTACATTTGGTTTCTATTTTACATTCATCTCCTGTAAGTTCAAACATCCCGACATCTCTATCTATCTCTTTTTGTTTCTCTTCTCAGCACATGTGTGTGTGTGTGTTTTGTGTGCTCAGTCATGTGCTTTAACTGAGAACAACAGACACACACACACACGCATAAAACCACACACAGAACAAAGGCCTTCCTTTACAGACAAGAGGGTCATGATAAAATACGATCCACGCTACTTTTAGAACCCCAGATGACAGAACACCGCTACAGCGCTGCTTATCACACGTTACATAAGATGTCACTGAGATAATGTCCCAATACCTCGCAGGAACCACGTGACCTGAGGACTGCGGAAATGAAATCACATGTAATGAGTATATTCTCATGAGTGAGCATTTCACACACAAACACACACAGAACCCTTCACAAACTTCACAATTTCTAAGCGATTTTTATATTTTTATAAATAGATATGTACGTGTAGATGCCACAGTCCAGTACTCATGCTGCTAAAACATGGCACAGCATCTGGTTGAAAACTCTGCAAAGATTTAAATTCCTAAAGAAATGGGATAACGTTTCACAGTTTAAGAGTGTTAAGAATGTTTTAGCTTAGTTTTACAGTTTTTCAAACTATTGTCATACTTTTTAATATTGTGTTGGCTAACGCTTGTTGTACTATTACAATGTTTGGGTCTACACAACGTAACGAGATATTCATACACGCATCCAAATACGGCTGACGACTGGCTCAAGTATTCACGGACCGGCTTTATTCCAGTATGGTTGACGACATGCATATAGTGGCCAACAGCCGCTAATGAGGCATCTATGTATATATTTCTATGGTAATTCTTTCACATTTAGCAGAAGCGACTTACATGAGTGAGGAAAACAGTAAAGCGATTCATCATAGATGAAGTGATTTACCATAGCCTTTCCTTGGAAGCCTTTCCCCAAAAATTATTAAGAATAAATAGAATTTAGACGAAATGCACTAAAAAAAACATTTGAATAGAATTGAACAAAAAAATGTGGAACAAATTTGTCCCCAAAGTACAGACACACAAATTGACTAAGCTTTCTAAATGAGGATGTGTAATCTTCAAGTGTTTTATATGAAGCTAATAATAACAACACCTACAGTCTAAAACTAACCCATACGCCTACACGGACAATTTTGCCCTGAAGTTCTGTTAAATCAGCCCACACACACAAGCTGCAGGAGGTTACAGATGAATATCTTAACACAGAGGTATGTGACTGTGATCTTAGACTGCGTGTGATACAGCGTGTTTAGTAATCAGCCCTTACCAGCAGTACACTGTTAAGTAATCATTCAAACATCCCTTAAAAGTATTCACTCGCTCGCACAAAAGACAAAAACAGCAGCTTGCGGTCGATTCAAGAACACATCTCTCTCTCTCTCTCTATATATATAACTTTTTAAATGAGGAAAAGTTAGCTTTAACATAGTTTTAAGTTAAAAAAGAGCAGATAAGGATCTTCACCGCATTAGTCTACTAGGTTATCATCTTCGCTGCATGAATATGAAATAAAATATTTGAATAAAAACTCACATTTGAAAAAACAAGGCAAGGACGTGACTACTAACATCAGCTGTTCTCTCAGCAACTCACCCAAAATTAAAATTGGTCATGACGTTCCTCTAAACCCAATGACTTTACTTTCCTCGGAACATAAAAATGATATTTTAAAGAATATACTTGAACACTTTTCTATATATTGAAAGTGAAAGAAGACTCCAAATGTCACACCACATATTTTAATGTCAATCTTACAAAAGGTTCACAGATTCACACAAGATTATAAAGCAGTTTATGAACACTATATCTATCAGCGTGCTGGATATTCCTGCAGATAAGAGCATTCCGATATGAATATAATTCTAAGTGTCAATAACAGTGTTGAATCAAGGTAAAAGATACACTAAAGTTCCTCTAAAGTGGGTTATAAATTACACGATAACATAACAGCTGTGTAATCTTATGTGAAAAACACTCATCAGCTGGAACTTAACACAACTATTTAACATTACACATCACACATCAACATAAACTCTACAAGACATAAATGGACTGTAAAAATCACTAAACATATACAAATCCATATATCACTATATTTAATGTAATAATAATAATCTTTATTTCAAGCAAATTAGATAACAATGATCTATTCATTGTGTCCTGATGTCAGATGTTAACACAATGGTTTGTAATTCTTTCATTTAAGCGTTTGTTTAGTGTCATTTTTATTGGTACACATTAGAGATTTAACAGGACACCGTGGGGAAAAGTCAAAGAAGTGGCCGCAATGATTTTTATTTTATTAAAAAGATCAAATGGAAATGTAACACTAAGGTACCACACGCAGTTTATTTACGATCCTTTTTATGTGAATGCAATTTTACAATAAGACTTTCTTGTCCTTTTGTTTTTCTCTCTCTATAAATAGCATCTATAAACAATACTCAACAATCAGAGAGGGTGTGTGTGTGTAAGAGAGAGAGAGAGATGCTAATGGAGGATGAAACGGATGGTCAGTTGTGGATAAGGAGGGACAATAAGATGTGTGATGACACACAGAGTAATAAATTAGAAGCTGGGAATATGTCACGAAAATAAAAGATGTGTGATTCTCAAGCTGTAGTTTTGCTCAGTTATTGCTCCAGCAAAGCCATTCTCACTCTCTAAAATGGAAAGACATCAGAAGGAAACACTGTAACCTCGGTGTCACACATCCACCCTAACAAACCGTGTGACAGTAGCGCCGCTGGTCTAAAAACACTGAATCTATTCCAGAAACAATTTACTCCTCCCAGTATGCTTTTATCACATTGTATTACATGACCAATGTCATTTATATTACTAGGAAGATCTACAGCTATGAATATGCGAACAATTTGCCACATTTGCTCAGTAAACCTAATTTTATACAGTTTCTTTACCATGACAGCAGTTGAAATAATGCTGACATTCATTTCTGTAAATAAAAGGGAATTCCCCTCTTAATAACATGACTAACACAGGAGACTTATTCCCTTTTTTGGTATCCCTTGTTAGCAGAGTAAATACCTGACAGATGGATCTGCAGAGATTATAGATGTGACAGGAATCTATTTGAACTAGCTCAAATTAAACTCACGCTTCTACTGTTGCTGTTTTTGCCATCTTTCACTCACAGCGTATGTGCACTAAACTCATTGCAAGTAAAAAAGAGGATGCTGTTCTGCTCAATTACACTTGCAGATTCCATTACAACTGGCTGCAAAAAGAAGTATTTATTTAATTCTGAAATCATTTATTATTTCTACCTACTGCATGTTATAATTAAATACATTGGACGTAATCCCGGACCGAATTTCAGCCACTGTAAGAAGATCAACTTAGCCTCCTTATCTAATAAATAAGGTACTAAAAATAAAGTTTAGAAATGACAGCTCTCTGTCAGTCAGCAGACCTGCTTTGGTTTCACATTTAAACACATTTCAAACAATCTCTTCCCATCCTACAAGATGCTTCAAGTGTTTATGAACCTGCCCAATGATAAACAAATTTACTAATGCCGCCATCATGGACTGTTTTGCACTTCTGTTTCTCTGGACAACTGACAACACAGTCTATATAGTGCAACCTCAACACACACGCACACACACCACTTACAAAATTCTATTTTTAGTTTCTGTCAAACCTGAAAAGCCCACTATTTGGAACCAGTTGGTCATTTTCATACCTCAACCAAGAACACATATAGCAGATGAACCACAATCATGTTGATTCATGCTTAAATCATACCATGGGGAATCTGAGGTCACAACCCACAAGAAGAGTAAAACTAATCTTGTGTGAACAGATGTGTCATTCTTAAAGGTGTTGCTCACCTCAAAATAACAATTCTGTCATCATTCATTCACATTCATGTTGCTCAAAACTTGTATATGGCTCTTACGTCTGTGAAACACAAAATAAGATATTTTGAGAAATGTTCAGTGGTTTTGTGCTTATACAATGGAAGTCATTGGGGGCCAATGTTGTTTGGTTATCAAATTCTTCAACATATCTTCTTTTGTGTTCTGCAGAAGAAAGTCATTCGGGTTTGGAAGGATATGAGGGTCAGTAAATGATGGAAAAAATGGGGGTGAACTATCCCTAACATCCAATGTACATTTGTTAACATTTAATGTTCTTATTTGCATATTCATGAGTCCATTAACACAGATTGGACAACACAACTGTTCCTAAACAACTGGCTGTGACATGCTAACACTGTCTAACTTTTGGCACCGCAATGTAAGGCGTGAACCCGTTGACCCTTCTGGGGTTCAAATCTATGCTTTTCTCACCAAAATCTTTAAAAACATAGTCTAGGACATATACAACAGTAAAAAATTGTCTTTCAATTTCAATTCTGCTGGAGAATGTAAATCACTGCCATGGAGGTGAAAAACAAATAGAGAGAAATGCAAAGCTTAATTTGTCCCTAGACACAAAACACATAGATCCGCTCACGACATGAGCCGGTTCATAAGAATGACAATAATCACTGGATAGACATTTTATACTGTTGTCTAAATGTCCCTGACATCCTGAGGGACGCCACAGCCAATCAGATCACACCTAACATTAGGATACCTTTTGACAGTGATGTGTCTGGAAATCCAACTAAAGTCTCAGGGTACCCAAAATGCATCACTGTAACTGTGTGTGTGTGTGTGTGTGTGTGTGTGTGTGTGTGTGTGTGTGTGTGTGTGTGTGTGTATCTGATCTGAAATTCATCATCCTTTTTTGCATGTGATTGTTCACACCCTGCAGATCTCTTAGCCAGAGGGGTAAACAAACTCTGTGGCCCGGACACAACGTTCATACATACAAAGAAGCACAAAATCTTTCAGAAAATACATTTCTAACAGACACTAAAATACACATCTCTCGCACGCAAGAAAACAAACACACAGACACACACACTACATTGAAAAACAGAGTATATCGGCTACATCACTGTGAACGCTATGTAAATGTGTGTGTGTGCGTGTGCGTGTGTGCGTGTGTGTGTGTGCGCGTGCGTGCGTGCGTGCGTGCGTGCATGCGTGTGTGTGTGTGTGTGTGTGTGAGAGAGAGTGAGTGAAAGAGTTGCACACACTTCAATGGCATCATTGAGTTCCTTGCCAGTCTCGGAGCAAGAGAGCAGCTGACTCTATCACACACACACGCACACGCCTGGCAGACTGTACCATAATCTCTACATCTCCTTTCATATTGACAGATGACACACAAACAGAGTGTCCTCTACAAGCCATTATCCAAATCTATACAAAAATCTATAAATGGTCCATTTAGGTTTATAAAGCGAGTTTAGTATTTGATTTGTGTTGTGTTGTGTTATAGGAATTCCATTGTGTATGAGGGGTCATTCAGTCAAATCAGTTCACTGACCACAGACAAACTACTGACCCTAATATAGCACATTTCATTATTCTTTAACTAAACAATGCATCACTCTTACACAAAATTAACAAAAGATATTGTGATTTTCATGTGTGTGGCTGTTCACCTGCAGTGTGGAATTTCTAGTCTAGTTAAATTTACAAACAATCTGATTGTAAAAACATTCACTGAGATAAGGTTGACACTTTTTCTTAACATGACATTCATGTTAACATTTTTCCAATACCATCTTGCAGAATGTAACCAAACTATTTGAAAGAAATTAAAATTCTATAAATAAATCTCAATGCCACATACTCAAAGTTATTTTGCGGTGACGTGATTCAATGACATCAGATGGAGACAGTGGTTTCATATAAACAATGTGATTTAAATAGAATACCATGGTATTACAATCGGGACATATCCAAAAACAGTTTGATTGTATTTACCATGGTACTTTCTGCATGATTAAATGATGCTTTATTTGTAGTGTTGTCCATGTAATAGAAAGTACAGTTGCCCTAAATGCATTTGAACTCTTCCACAAACTAAATTTCATTGCATTAGATGCAAAATAATGCTAGAGCTCCAAAGTTTGACTGCTAGAACAAACAATATTTTTCTTTGTCATTTTTTTTCAATTATGTTTAACTTAACTGGCGTCGGTGTGATTCTAAGTAAATGTATGAAGTCAGTTTCACACAGGTGGCGGCTAACCACAGGTGCAGTTAATCACATTAACTATGAACAAGCTTGACAAAGTGTCCAAATACATTTCGTCATTTTGAACAGTACATCTAAGATTGTATCATTTAAAACTCAATAAACTGCTCTGAGTGAAATGCTTTGCTGGAGAGGTGTGCTTGTGCTGTCTTTAAATTAAACATCACTTGATTTGCAATTGCGTTATCTAATGAAATGACACTGGTATGCGTGGCACATGTCCAAATGCATTTTGGGGTCACTGTACTATATCTATTACATGCAACGACTCTCAATTGGTTTTGCTTTGAGTTCCAGATTTAACACTGGAGATCAATAGCAAAGACACAACGCAAATTGATTACAGAGCAAAATGTCCACAAAAATTGCCTTAAAATCAACTATGACATGTTGTCACGAACGGCTTAGGCTCAAACAAATACACAATGATTATGATGAAAAAGTAGAAACAGCAAATTGCGAATCAGAAATGTAATTTACTACAGTAGCTTTACACATAAAACAAAGTACAGTATCAACCATATCACCTAGTGACAGATGAATTTTGATACACAGCCAACAACTAAAGATGTGAGAAGTGTTTCTCCTTTTTAAAAGCTGATAAGTCTGTTTAATCTGCTATCCAAACTAAACACAATTATGTTAGTGTAATAGTTAAATATTTGCATTTAAAGTTGATTTTCTCTGCTTCTGCCCATCAGGATCAACCTGCAACCTGTTTTTGGGTTAACTGCTTGACTTTGTATAGTAAAACTATTTTATTCAGACTTTCTAAATGAACAAATGTTTGCAACACATTCAAGCATTTTCAGTTCAATATTGTATATACTAAATGTGCATTCTGAACGAGTATCACGTATGAATGTAAAATCATGCAAACACAACACCGAGGATAGTTTACGCAAAATCATTGACACTGGCTTCCTTTTTCAATGATTTGTGGAAAGGCATCAAATGGCTGATGATGAAACAACGTGATGTAAACCGTCTTGGCTGTCATTCATTCATTCATTCATTCATTTGTTTAAGCAAGACGCAATGTTTACGTTTCATTCATACTGTGTACCTTAACGCTGGTGTTGCTGGTCTGGGTCTCGGCCTCTATGCAGATGTGGCCGCCGCTGTTCTCTTTCCGCTCTCGGTGCGAGCCGGTCCGCGTGTGCCTGCTCTGGTACGCGATTACGGAGGGAATCGTGTCCGCCGCGTCGGTCTTGATGAAGAGGCCGTGCAGGGTGGTCGCCGTGCCCTGCGAGACGGTGGTGGTCTGGTGCGGTGAGTTGGACTCGTCCGAGTCGCGGCAGTAGATCACCCCACTCTGCGAGACGTGGATGCTGGGAGCGCAGCCCATCGTTCCGCGTTATACCCGGAGGAACGAATCTCAGCCACGCCGCGCACTGTCCCTCTGACTTCCCGGCTCCCGGGTCGCTGTCACGCCGCCGTTCCCCCGGTGCATTGGCCGGTAGTCGCCTCGCTCGGTTCAGCCCACCGCCCGCCTCCCGTTCCGTCGGTGCGCGTCAAGGAGAAACGAAGAGGAGATCCATGTTTCACGCTCCCGTGGATTTACGCGCGATGCATGACGTTTCCGCGTTATTTAACAGAAAATGTCAGATCGATGACACCTCGGTTGTCCAACCGTGTGCGCGCGTGCCGTGGCACGTTTTGTAAAACCACTACGAATTTGAACCCCATTTCACGAGTACTGAAGCTTTGGGTTTCTCGATGCCATCTATTTGCGATCCGTTTTCACACGCAGTGATCATCATCTGTATGCTCGTCACATCAGACGTCGTAAATAACGGCGAGTAACGGAAAGCGTCAGGACGTACAGTGTGTCTCAAACTTACATTCACGGTTCTCCTTTAAGACACAAACGCGTCACCAGTGATAGTCAGACACTGACAGCCTCTCACCATCATTATATGCGCTCAATACGCGTATATAATACAGTTGAATTGAATTGATTTGTTCTTTTATTCCATCAGATTTTTTCTAAACATCTGTAATTATAGCTCCATTATCCAGATACAGGTACAGGTACATAGAACTTTTATTGTGCAGTAGTTTACTCAAAAAATTCTTGCATGGGCACATAAATGATTATATAATATAGCGTATATATAGAAAGTGTTATATTCACTATAAATTAAAGAATGCAGTATATCAGCAAATCTCCGCTTCCTTCATCTGTAGGCTGCGCAGGTACTGTATCATGGTGTTCTGATATACAGCACAACTACAAAAGCATTAACCTGGAAAACCCCCCCCAAAAAAACTCAAAAAGCCCTCTTGTGAGTGGGACTGCCCTTATCTCTGCATCTCAGGCTATCATTACTATTATCTTGCTTCACTGTATCACTTGTCATTACTGTTAACCTGAAATGACACAACACACTAAACTTTCATATGTTATGTGCATTCTAGGCCTGAGGTACAAGTGTGAAATTATACTGTGGAAATACCGATGTCAACAGATTCAGATTGTTAGACTAGGGCTGGGTGTTTGAGAGCAATTAAAGGGATTTTTACACCTCTGTAGTATTATTAAATTACAGAAGTAGAGCAATTATACATGAACTGTCAACCTTAGAATTTTATTACTTCTCAATCAGCAATTCTTAGAACTACAAAGCAGAGCTATTCAGGTTACAAAGAGCTGTGGATTGCATTGGCTGTGAAAATGATTGATCCTTTTTAATAATTTACAACTATGATTTAGGTTTGTACATTTTCCACAGGGCACAACATTTTAATTACATTAAGGCACGCGGGTATAAGTTTTAGATCTTTCTTTAAAATCCCCAGCGTTCCATCATATCCACACTTCAGCTGGTAAGATGTCTCTATTCAAGATCACTACATCTCATCTCAACGTTTTTTTTATTTAATGAAAGCCTTTTATTATGGATAAAGCTGCACCATTTAATCCTCCATGTCGTATTTATTGCTGACCTGAGGCAAGATTACAGAAACGTACTTTCTGTTCTAAATTAAGATCTGACTAGTTAAATATTCATAATTGAAATCACCATGGTTACTAAATAGATACGACAGGATTTTTGATGTTTCTGTAATACAGCTGATCCTCTGTTTTCTAAAATACAACCCCACCCATGACTTCCCCCTGCTGGAGAACTTGAAAACTGTCCCGATGAAAGGACAGACGATACAATGTATCGAACTTTGGAACGTAGAATGTAACATTTTGAGGGAATGGAATGTTCATTTAAAATTTAAAATATAAATGTAACATTTAGACAAAAAAACTGCTCTTACATTCTTACTCAAATATATTACATCAAATTTTAATTTGGTGACAAACAACAAAAACAACTCATTTAAAGAACGAAAATGTAAGAAATCAGTTGACGCGCATCCTTATGGCTGAAATACACAACAAGACTTTTAAAATCTGAACAGATTTTTTTTTAACTAGACATCATACACTTGCAGACTTTTTGAAAGTTTCAGACAGAAACACACACACTGATCAAATCTGCAGACTGACACAGACTTTCTGCAACAAGTCCAGACTGAAAATCTGGGAAAAATCTGAGCAAGTCTTGTAGTGTATTTTAGCCTTTATTTGAACATACGCAAACAAATCCATGAGTTTTTAAAAAGCACTGCATAGCGGACAGACCACAATATTTTTAAAGCATTTCACCATTTTAAATTTATATAAACTGTATCTCGCACATAGAGAATAACTAAAATGATCTGCTGTGGCATTTAGCCTATCCCTTTTGCACTTTTAACAAACGCAAACCAAACAGACTTCACGTTTATAAATAGCAACACCAAGTTATGAAACGACCTTCGAAGGCCGGATGAAAAGCAAACAACTGGTGTTTTGTAGGAAACTCTCGAACGTGGACTGGAATCTGAATCTCACCTCTATCTGGGGTCCGTTGGACAGCAGCTGCGTGACCGCGCTCATCTCTCCGCGTCCCCGGTCCAAACCTCGCCGAGCGGTTCGGTTACATGAAATTCCACCTATTTACCGGCAAAGCCACGTCGAAAGCGCATTCTGACAGCATTCTCTCCACCCGTTCGCACGAAAGTCAGAGCTGACTGGGAACTTTTGAGGTTGTAGGTAGGCGAAGTTTCTCACTCAGAACTTCTTCACCCACTCGAATAGAAGCGCCCTTGTGCGGTCCTAGCGCCGCCGGTTACGCTATGAGTGCTGGGCAACAGGACCTCTCTCACGCCAGGGTCATATTTCACACCCAATTTTTTGGTTCATAAAGATAAAAAACTCTTATTTCAACAACGTACTATTTTGTAGATAGTACGTGGTTATTTTCTTCTATTTTCTTGTTTCTTATAGAAACAAGAATTTAAAACCGGCTATATATGCATTACAGCAAAAGTTTAGTAACCATATTTTATTGGTGGACCGATTACCATTTTTATTACCGCAGTTTTACAAGACATGATTATTGAAGTAAGTCTATAGTAAACTTGTTATAGTGTTATAAAGGTAATTTATATCATTACAGCAAATATATTAAATTACAAGCTCCAAAATGATAAAAACTTTTATAAATTACAAAAACGTCAAAAAAGACCCATTTATCTTCGACACAGTGTCATAAAGTGTCCCACCCCACCTAAACTCCCTATATATTTTCTTCTCTTTTGACTTTGGGGTGAGACAGGACCCAGACATGTTCAGACAGGCTTTGAGATACCCGATAACGCATAACATGAGTAACAAGCGTATATGATATGGTGAAGTTGACCACAATACAGAAGCCACGTGGACCACAACACCTTTTTATGTGGACAAATTCAGGTCAACTGCTCACAGAAGTTTCACACAGGTTTTTGTTCTGCCTGCTGGTTATTTGTTGCCCTTGGACAAACAGCAGCTAAGCACTTGATGCCTCTTGACAGAAGACTGACGACACAAGTCATTTTGTCCCGACTGACAGGTCATACATCGCCCCGCAGGTTTAACTGCAGCTGTCACTGCAAAAGCTGTGTATGATCCACAAAACATAGCTTTAAAGATACTGTTTCAGCAACCTTTTATATGGAATGAGAAAAAATACTTGTACAGACCTTTGTTTATTTGTCTGAGATATTGTTTGTTTTTCAATTTTGGGGAAAAAATGTTTGATTAAAAAGAACTAAAAAACTGTTTACAAAAATGTCATAATTCTGTCTTTGTTTCATCCACTGAGAAGTTAAACTAGCAGCAAACTTCAAAATCAGCCACAGTTCCAAAGCACTCAAGGTAAGTCACTCCGATTCATGATTTTTGACCAAAGTGTTAGGTGATTGGCTAGTATCAGGATGGGCGGAGTCAGTCAGACATGCATCTGTAAAGCGTTCCCGTGCCCGCTCCCAATTGCGCTGGTTTTTGGTTTTGGTGAGAGAGGCGTCCTCTATAGACATAGCAACTCCAGAACCAAGACCAGACTGAGCCTTACGCAACTGCAGCTGGATCTGCAACACAAAAAATGAAGTTACTGTACAATCAAAGACATCCGTGCATTTTTCACAACCCACAACAACCAAAACATTGAAATTGTTTCTGACTGGATCTTTCCTGCCGGTTCCATCCTTGCCGAGCCCCTCTCCACGTTTCCAGCCCATCTTCTCCAGCATCTGTCTACCCTTGTTCTCATCACCTATTTCACTACATAAAGCCACACGATCACAAACTTTAACAAAAGGCACAGACGTTTTAAAGATCATTATTTTAATGGTAAATGTTTGACTGGAAAGGTGATGTCACATACACATGAACCGAAGCAGGAGCGTCGTCTCTCTGGAACGCTCCCTTGCTCCCGACCGTCTGCCGGCGGTTTTCAGCTCTGTCTTTATACTTGCTGTTCTTAACAGCCTTCTGCTCTTCATAATCACTGTTCTGAAATGCACACAAGACTCTTTATGCCTTCAAAAATGACAAAGCACAGCAGTAATGCATACGATTTATGAGTAATATTCAGAGTCATCCAAAGTCAAACAATACTCAAATCTGCATTTTCAGATATTCACCCTCATGTCACTTCAAACCTATCTTTCTTTCGCAGAACATAAAAGAGGATATTTTGAAGAATCTTTTGAGGAAGGAAAAAAGTATACAGGTTTTGAAGGACATGATATAATGAATAAACGCGAGAATTGGTATTTTGCGTGAACTATCACAGTCCTGGCCAACAGAGGGCAGCACTTAACACCACACATTCTTCAACCTGCACTTTTTAAAAACATATTCCACTATCTTAACCAGGGGCGGTTTGCGTATGGCAGAGTATGGCAGTTGCCATACCCTAGCATTCAGACAAAACAGTGGAAACAAAGTGTGCATAATGATGCTTATTAAAGATAATCAAAATATTTGAGACTGATGTATATTTCTTGCATGAGCGTCGGAAGCATGTGTATTTTAGAGTTTAAAAACAACATTCACTCACCAACAGCTTTAATGGTATAGTGACTAAGACGCGTGACTTGTCATTTTGATACTATGGAGATGCAGGTTCAAATCCATATTTCACTTGTCTACATTTTCACATCACATATTAAATCATGCAGGCATTTTCTTTTCAATAAAATGAAGAAACTATTTAAAAAATGCCTTACATGTGTTTAATAATAAAGTGTATGGTAAGGCAAGGGCTAGTGAGGTCTTTAATGTCAACATATGCCAATATATTGGCAATTATTATTTTTTATTTTAAAAGTCAAATAACAATCTCATCTGCCAAAGCCAGATGTATAAATATTGCATCTGAATGAATAATATTTGTTACGTTATCTGTGAATAATTCAAAAATGTACTCCATGTGCCAGTGTTGCGCAGTCGCAGTTCATTGCACGTCTTTTTGGATTACCTGCGTTTTCATTTGGATCTCACAGATTTTGCACTGCTTCAACCTCGCCGCTACTTATGCAATAGAGGTAAGACATGTTTTATATTTAACCGTGTTTGCTGTTAATTTCATTTTATGTTTGCCGTATATTTTAGACTCGTACCCGATTGACGTAGTCGTTGGTGGTTTTAATGACAACATCTGGCTGTGGGTTTGAAGAAGCGATTGTCACACACAGTATAACCGGCAGATGGTTAATATAGTTCATATTTTTTTGGAGTCGCCCTTTTGCTCCAGAATTAGAGCTTTAAACAGCACATTTTAAACGATATGAGGGTATGAGTTTGTAAGTCTCTGTGCATGTTCGTTCATTCTTTCAGTTTCGTGGATTCTTGTACACGTTTTGTTTAAATATGATGTGGTATAATCTATGGTTCTGTACTTTGGAATGTCGTCGTTGTTGTATGGCCAGAGGAATTTTTCCATACCCTAGGTTTTAGTGAAACGCCGCCACTGATCTTAACGTCATATAAGAAGTGAATATAATTTTTTGTGTTGTTGTATGAAGGAAAGGACATAAAAACTCACTTTAAGACCATATTTAACTTTCATCATCTTAAGTTCTTTCTGTCGTTGAATTTCTTTGTCTTCTTTACTAAGAACAGATCCTGAAACACACAGAGACTTCACTTTCACTCTACTGATATCATCAGGTTTGTGTCAGGGTTAGAGAATAAAAAACTGTGCAAAACAAGGGATACTCTCACTAATACAAAAACAAATGTGTGTGTGCGTGTACCCGAGTTCTCCTCTCTCTTATGCCGACTCAGATGTGCTATGATCTGTCCCGGTTCACAGCCGTCACACGTGTTGGTTCCGGTGTGAATGTGGAAGGACAAGACAGTCTCGCCCATCTTCACTTCATCTCCGTGGGTCAAAAGGTAAGGGTCACAGCGAACTTTGGGCTGCATAGACACAGTTACAAAACAACAGGTTGAAAAAGGTTACAATAAATGATCAATCTTCTGACGTGTCCATGATGCACTCAGATAGTGTTACCTGTAATATTCGGTTTCCATTGATGACAGTGCCGTTCTGACTGCCCTGATCGATCAACATGTAACACTGATTCTCCTGGTCAAAATAAACCTCTGCATGGGACTACACACACACACAAACAAACACAACAAAGTTATTGATCCTTCAATTTTTTATCAACCATTACTCATCTTACTGTTCTCAGCAGAATATTCAACACTGGTATAGTTAATACATTCATTAACGTCAATGCCCAGCACTAAAAACGTCAGAGTAACTGTGTATTGTTTGATTTCACAGTATTGTGTCATTTACCTTACTGACGCCCATCTCTGGGATTCTGACGGCGTGATTCATGTCTTTCTCTCTGCAAACACATACAAACATACACTTTAAATCTTACAGGTTTAACACACACCTGAACAACCGCACGTGTTGTACTGACCTGCCGATTGTGGCAACAGTGTCAGCTGTGAGGATGAAGAGCGTTCCGGTCTCCAATACAGGTGAACGAACCACCGTCACCCGAACGCACGGCGGCCAGGCTTCTGAAACACAAACACATGCATTACTCACACACATGTACATCTCGTGAAGTTCAAACAGGTCAAATCATGAAAACCATATGAAAACAGGTTATTTAATCCGAATGAAGCCCCAGTCCACCCCCAAGTGGCCAAAACATCATAAGCAGTCACCAGGGGGCGTAATGTTTTTCCACCTCTGTCTGCACCGAAACATCTCACGTTAATTCTATCGTTTGTTCTGCTCACCTTCCTGCACTTGTGCTTCCATTTCTCTCTCTGGACTCTCATGAGCGGGTTGAACAGGTGATGAAACTGATGAGGATGATGATAAAGGTTCTTTCTCTCCATCCGACCCGGTGATCTCTCCTTCCTCCGGCTCACTCTCACCGTTGACACCATCGGAACGTGACTTCCGCTCTCTGCGACTATCTGAACGTGATCGCTTTCTCTGCTTCCTACTGTTCTTTCTCCTTCGGCCGTGCGAGTCATCCGACCCGTTCTCTTTCCGCCTCCTGTTGTGTGCGTCATGGGAATGCGACCGGCTCCGTCTCCGGGTTTTCTTTCTGTCCGTCGAGCGCTCTCTGCTTCTGTCTCGACTCCTGGCTTTTCTGGATCTTTCTGTAGCGCTGTGTCGCGGGGGGCTTCGGGATCGAGTTCTGCGTGTTTTTTTATGTGATGTGGTATCATCCCTCTTTCCTTTGTGTTGGCTTTCAGGCTGTTTGGCAAACTCAGGCCCCGCCTCTTTATGGTCCTTTGAGACAGCAAACACTCGGCCAATCAGACGAAGGAGGGATATCCAGCAGGGATTCCATAAGAATTGTTACTAGTTTTGTATTTGCTTGTATCTCACCAAAAAAGATCATCACTCGAGTCTCAGTTTCGAGCACTTTCCAATTTCTTTTAATTTGGCAGAAGATTAGGCGGTGAAGAGGGCAGGATGGGGAGGGGAAATGTCGTGTCAGATTCAAACTTCAGGGTCTATGTGCACAAACCTGCATTTACTGCTACCCCATGGCTTCAACTTTATGTCTAGCACCACTGATATAAATAAATAAGTCATCAAACAAACCAGGCTAAAAACTAAACCACCATCAAAAACTAGATACCTAATATTTGCCTTTTTGAAATTTGCTATTATATTTCTCATATTATTTACTCCCTAAGATGAATGGCTTTATTGCTTTCCACACTTTTGTAAGTCACTTTGAATAAAAGCGTCCACTAAATGGCTAAATGTAATTTCCCTAAAAAAAAAAAAAAAGTAGTTTTCATCTCAAATCAAAGCAAAACAAATTTTGGCACTTACGCAGTCACCCAACTGTATTGAAAAGTGCCTAAAACCATAAAAAAAGTGAATTCTGCCATGTTAAATGTTGACGTTTCAACCTAAACCATTTAGTGAAGCTACAGAAACTGAAACTAATCTATAAACAAGAGCGTACCTCTGACTTCAATCCGCTTGACATGTTCTATCTTCAACTGACCCATTGAGTTAGTCAAATCCTGAACCTACAGCAAAAGGAACAGCAAACTGTCAGCTTTACTAAACTCTTCTACAGACCCCTTTCTAAGACCACTGTTCTACTGACCCTCAAAATCCACCAACACTATTCAACAAACCAGAAATTACAAAGCTGTGGAATCAACTCTCAGGAGAAATACTGAAAACAGAGACTCGGGCAACAAGAGAACTAGGAAATCTTGATTTGAATCCAAATCTCAATTGGGTTGGGCTCTGAAGATTCTTTAAAAAGGAGTATCAACAAGCAAATACAAAACATTGCGAATGCAAAGGTGTGTCCGTGTGCATCTCACCCCTCCGTCTGGACAGGAAGTTCTATCTGCGCTCTTCAACGACTTCCTGTTTTTCCAGTCTTTGCTCTTCCTCTGGGGCGTCTGCTCCGCGTCAGGGTGTGCGGCGGGCACCTCTATCCTCGAGTGGAATTGGTATTTTCCACTTTCCGGGTCGTAATAATAATACATGCCGGTGTTGGCATCATAGTACAGCTGAGTGGACTGTGAAAGAGGAAAAAACACATTAGCACGGACGATTCCGATTATACAAGATTACACAAGTAATGGCCGTTGAACAATCGTGAGATGTCCCAACGAGAATCAAATGTTTATTTAGATGACGTAGAAGGAACTTACAGAATCATAATAAAATCCGGTGCTGTGGTCGTAGTACATGCCTGACGTTTCATCAAACACAAAGTTGGTCTGATTCAGGGCCTCTTCTGCAGTTGCTCTGAGCATGTCTGCTATAGAGTTGCCTTCTCCAGACGTCTCCTGAAAATACAGCAGAAACTGAATCAAATGAAATTGGATAAAGAAGCTCAATGCTTAAATGTAATGCATAAACGTTTGAGAGACTTTAAATGCTGCTGAACAAATTCTGCTGAATAAAAGGGTTTGACAACAGAAAAAAACGATCAGGGACAAATAATCCCACCTCAATTTGTGTTAAAACATTTGATCCATCTTGCTGCTCAGGGTCGACTGGCACAGTCTCGGTCATTAATGGATACACATCAGTTTGCTCTGATGGCTCTACAGTTTCTGTGGCAACAGCCTCCTGTGTTTCCGTGGCAACAGCCTCCTGTGTTTCCGTGGCAACAGCCTCCTGTGTTTCTGCCACCATCTCTGTTTCTGACTGGTAGTATCCGCCATAATAATAATTATAATAATCTGTTTTAAAAAAGAAATTACTTTTAAATTCCACATCAGTGCTGCAGGTGAATTGATTATTGAACTGTGGTACCAATAAGCATAACTCACCTGTCTCTGTCCAGGTGTACTCTTCTGTTTGAACCTCAGCATCCACCTTCTCTCTCTCTTTTTTCTTTCTCTCGTGGATTTCTGCACTCAGTCGATCAACCTAAAACAAGTCAAGAGCAACACGTCGATCATCAACGAACAAAAGTCCTACACATAATGACAGTTCATTTGTTACGTGTCAGAATGTAAATATTGGCCTAAGCAGTGGACACAAAAGACCAGCTTTGATTCCAATGTCCCTAAATTAACAACTGCATCAGACTCACCTGCTGTCTGAGATCTTCATTGTAGCTTTCTGTTGTCTTCTGGAGACGTTCGCTTTGGTTGAGCTGTTTCTGTAGCTTCTGAAGTTCATCCTTACACGTCTGTAGTTCCCGTCTCAGCAACTCTGCTTGAGATCTCAAAGACACGAGCTCTTCCTCCAATCCCTGATCATTCAGTTCAGGGTCTGGATCTCCCTCCACATCCATAGCCTATCAATTTTGAGTCTGAGCGTTGATAAAAAAAAAATGTTGACTGTATTAAGAGTTATACAAAACCATAAGTATTGATTTGGATGTTCTTGTATTGTTTTCTTGTTTGAATGTTTATATCAAACCCAATATACCTAGTTTGAAAAAATATAAGTCTTTAATTTCATCTAATCGAACTTTCGAAAATATGAATACAAATACATTAGTCTTTTTGCTGCTTACTGAAGTCTTTGCTTCACACAAGTTTACCTGGTCACATTTATGCATTTGGCAGATGCTTTTATCAAAAGCGACTCACATTACATTGTATTATACATTTTTGTTTCTGACTATTCTGACTATTTGCAACCCCCTGGGATCGAACCCATGACCTTGGCATTGCTAGTGCCATGCTCCTACCACTGAGCCACAGGAAAGCTCACATACACAACCACAAAACAGTGTAAAATGCTTGGTATAACTCTCGCCACAGGAACAAAAGTAACAAATAAGACTGTATCTAGGACAGTAAGGAACACAGTACAAGACACAATGTGTCATATTAATACACAACATTAAACCCACAATAAATCTGAAATTTCTGAAAAATTGATTCAGCCCAAATTAAAAATACAGCAGTGTACTGTAGTATGTATTTACTAGTGAACGGCAGTAAAATTCCTATAATATATATATATATACATATACATATATATATATATACACACACACTATAGTGTTTTGAAGCTTACTAGTACAGTCGCGGCCAAAAGTATTGGCAGTGACATTAATGCTGTGATTGGCAAAGTTTCTGCTTAAGCTGTTGTGGTGTTCATTCACATTGTTCATAGATTATTATGCAGAATGATTGATGCATTTTAAATAATTGCAAAAAACAGAAACTCCCCAGATGTCAATACCATATAGAAAACCTGTGGTCAATCTTCAAAAAGCGAGTGGATAAGCAGAAGCCCACAAACTGTGATCAACTCTGAGCACTAATAAGTCAAGAAAGGTTCTCCATCAGTCAGGATTTGGCTCAGACGCTAATATTCAGCATGCCAGAGCGAATTGTAGAGGTTATGACAAACAAAGCCCAACACTGTAAATATTGACTCTTTGCATTTTATGTTTTTGCCAATAAACGTCTTTAAAACTTAGATATACTAACTTAAGATATCCTGTATATACAATAGAAACATGTAGCAAAATAACCTACAAATACAGAAGCAGCAAACTTTGCAAAACACAAAATTTATGTCACTGCCAATTTTGTCCACGACTTTAGACTACAGTACTTATTACAGTTGGTTCTACTGTACTTTAGTACTTTAATATTCTACAGTAAATATAATACACTATAATGTGACTACCACATTACATAACATAGGCTACTACAGTTTACAATAGAGTGTATAGCAAACTACAGTATTTTTTCATGTGATAGAATTTCTTTTGTTAGTGCTGGGGCAGAAATATGATCGCATTTACTTTTTTTTTACAGAGAATAAAGCGAAAATGGTAATTAGTCTATATATACATAACTTGACTAATACAACAAACAGACAAACGAGAGAGAAGTGTAGTAAATATGCATGATGTGCTAACTAACACATGATGCTGAATTAACACATCCCAAATACCTTACAACGCTGGCTAAAAATCACATATATGCAAAGAACATGAAACAGCCATCACGTTCAACAGGTGCAAACTAATTATTAGATCAAGTGTGCTGCATATCAGAGCGCATTATGTTTTCTTACACGTAGCTTACCGATTTACACCACTGGTTTTCTTTCGTTTTTCTAAAGTGCCGCCGTCAATCTGCAAATAAAAAATAAACATGACGTGACCAGCGTGCATCGGACACATAATCGTGTAGATGTTTGTGTTATCGTAAAGTGCGTTACAGGCAGCGAACGCGACGAACTTTAATCCCACATCAACCGAGGCTGCCATACTTTCACTTAAAAACGCCATATATTGCGCACCCTGCGTCACTTCCGTTTGTGCGTTTATTCTTTTATGCATAGCGCCCCTAGCGCCCACTGTCACTGATTGTCTCCCTAACTGTAGGAATTACTTTTTAAATGATTTTGTCATTGCCATAAACAGAACCAATACAACGAAAAATGTTAATTTAAAGTGAAACACTAAAATAAAAATAAACCTGACGCAGAGCACAAAAACCTGCTTGCAATAACCTTGCCTTTCATTATGCAATCGTGTAAAACACGCCAAAAGAAACAGGGTGAATAACCTGGATATATTATGCACATGAGCCTTAGCTACAGATAATGTAGAATTTAAATGAAGAAAATTTAGAAATCTCAAGAACCACCACATTTTTTTTCAATAGAAATATGGGCGAAAACACACCCAGCTAACAATTTATGGTTCCCAGACGTCCTGGGAACGTTAGCTTTTGGTTAGGAAAATATAACCTGCTGGTTCCATGGTTCCCAACAAAACAACCAAATGGGAACCATAGGGGAACGTTCTGTGTTTACTGGGCATTAGTTCCCCTTAAAGAGAGATTAGCCCATTTCTACTGTGTCATGTATAAATTATTTGCTATAATAAAATACCTTATGGTAGGGCTGCACGATCATGGCAAACAGGCCTACTTACATTTTGGTTTTAAACGTGACGCCAAATAGAAAACTTACAGTCTCTTTTACAAACAAACCTCGTCATATCGGATTTTAGAAATATAAATAAAACCGGCACTTGTTACGACTGCGGGATTAAAACAAAAATCACCATTGCTATGTATTGCCCTTGCTGTTGTTAATGACAATTAATAAAATACATTAAAAACGTCATATATTTATAGACTGGTTATGATTTATTTGATTGTTTTTTACGTATTACCAATTCACGTTGGTTAACGCTCTGCATGCGCCACTGGAGTAGTTCACTTCACCTCTGTCATTTTCTGTAATCTCATCCGATACCGCAGACAGCGTTAGTGATTTAGTGGTGTACCAAACGGCCTTTAGTTTTTACATTCATTCATTCATTGCATATGAACACACATAACAATTAGAGAAATACAACATTGGACATAAATTATATCAGTACACAGAATTAATAATGGAAATAATACATTTAAAAAACGGTTATCAAAAACAGCAAGAGGAAATGAAGAACACACAACAAAAACACAAATAAATATGGTGCCGATTACTTAATATTAATATATATTAATTAAGATTAATAATTAAGATTAATAATATTCGAAGCGCTTGAAGCTTTCTGTTTTTTTATTTTTATTTATACAACATGTTGCAGGGTTGACCAATGAACTCGCTAGATACAATTCATGGGGGTGGTTTGTGCTTGACTGGTCCAATAGGGTTTGGGGAAAGACGGGACTTTTTTGTTTATTCACGTCACATACATTATTTCAGGCCAATGGACAAATACTGGACGGCTTTTGGGCAGCTCCGGCTCCGCCCCATGCAGTCCTGAATGACGTTTCTGCCTGGCTCCTCCGCTCCACACACAATATTCCACCACCTAACGTAACGTACTTAGTTTCCACCATCTAGGTCCTTCATTTTAGTTCAAACAACTGCTCAACTACTTCTCAGCAACTACTTTTACTGGATAGAGTGAAACTTTCAGGCAGCTCAGTGCCTTCGTGACATTAAGAGGATTTGCAGGAAGGAGTTTTCGATACTTGATGCTTGGATCTGTTTTATGGCTCCTTACCTCGTTGCAATAGCAGGTGAGGTTGTATACATTTGAGATATCTAGACAAATTACTTGGGTCAAGGCATGCTCGGATTAAACACATAAAACAGCCGTGTCAACGTTTGGAATTAATCAATTTTTGTCTTTTTTCGTGAAACACTAATGTTCGCCGAAGTGTGTTTTTCTCTCAAAATATATACATTCACACTGTGTCTGTGAATATGTTTATTTTCTAGCAATATGACTGCCGACTGGGTCATGAGAAATTCTCATAACCTGGCAGGGGTGCATTTCTAGGCATTACACTTGTTTCACAGACGAGGTTTAAAACTAGTCCCAGACTAAAGTGAATGTTTGACCTGTCTACTTAAACTGAAAATAACTTGCCCTGGCATATTTTAAAATATGTCAGTGCCATTGTGTTGTCTCAAGATGCAAACCAGTAGTGGTGAAACGGGATGTCACGGATGATCGTGCTACGGTTCGGAACGCATGTGACCCGCGTATTCGTACCTTTATTCATGTAATGTTATTCATCAGATAGTTTTAGAACGCGCGCGCGCGCTATCGCTCTCTCTCCATTATCTGGACGAGTACAATATTAAAGCGCATTCTTTAACATTCATATCTTAACTTAAACTGCTGTGTAAAGCATGTGATCCGCGGATGAATTGTAAATGTATTCATTTAAGGTAGTTAGTTACAGCGCCCTCTCTCTCTCTCTCTCCCTCTTCAACAGTTGGATGTTCTGGTTGCTGAGTCAAGTGACGCGATTCATGCGTCACCACTTGTTCACTTTCTTGTGAGAGGAAGTCGTTCGAGATTCATGATGATCGCCACTTAATAACACCCGTCACATTTATAACCTGATCTCTAGAGATCCAGTTATCAGCTGTTTTCTCTGATTGCGCGTTTATATCATATTTATTTGTTATAAATATTGTAATTTTTGTATGCATGCACCATGCAGACTGTATGACACAGCCTAGAATAGGCCTATACACAATGGGGCGGTTTCCCGGACAGGGTTTAAGCTTAGTCCCAGATTTACTTAAATGTTAGAAGTTTCTTGATCGAAAACAACTTGCAATGACATATCTTAAAATATATAAGTGTGGTTGTTTTGTCTCAAGACGTACACCATTAATGTTTTTTTGTAAATTATGTTTTTAAAAATGACTTAAATATCCTGATTTAACTAAGGCCTAGTCTTGGTTTAATTTCATCCCTGTCTGGGAAACTGCCCCAAAAATGTTAAATTAATCTGTTGATATCTCCAGGGTACTTCCACACATTCATTTTTATAAAATTCTTTAACCCCATATATGCGCCCTTATTTTTGAGCATTTAATTGATTACAAAAACAAGTTATTATAGTTATTATAATGATATATAGTAATAAACTATGATGAGCATTTACATTAGCCGATCCAAAAAATGATCCGATCAGTGACCCAAAATCCGTAAAATGATCCTAACCGTGAGTTTTGTGATCCGTTGCAACACTACAAACCATTTTTATAAAAGTGCCTTAAATATCCTAATTTAACTAAAGTCTAGTCCTGGCTTAAGCTAAGCCTTGTCTGTGAAACCGGGCCTTAGTGGTTTTAGTGAAGTTCATTAAGCTCTAAGTGTAACCCGATCGTGTTAAGTCAGAGAACAAGAATAAGAGTAAGAACCAATCCTTTCAATTACACTAATGTAAGTTAAGTGTCTGAGGGGAAGGGAAAACACCTCTCAACTATGTTGAATTTGGACTGCAATAGGAAGCTCAACCATTAGATGTCAATGTTCCATATGGCTCCTTTAAAACTTTTGATTAGAAGTGTAAGGGTAGCCTAATGTCACTGGCCACTTTATTAGTTACTTCCTTGCTGCATTACTGGATTTGGCCTTCAGAACCGCCTTAATTCTTTATGGCGTGGATTCGAAAAAGATGCTGCAAACATTCCTAATAGACGTAAAAAATTCTTATATTTTGTGTACATTTTTTCAACCGGACAGTAAGGTGAATGATGGAAATTGTGAGACTGATAAAGAAGAAAGAGATGCCCTGTAAACTGAAGTTTGATCATCGGAAAAGACAGAATAAAATGAGAAGAGAGATGGAAAACAGACAGGAGTCACAAACCAAAGAATCAAGAGACATAAACGCAGTGAAACCCGTTCGATGGAACAGCATGGAGCATTTAAAACCAGACTGTGAGTGTTTCATCGCCTCAGCTTTCTGTTTTCTATTTCCATCATTATTTTTATCCAGTGAAAATTCATGAATTCCTGTTTCAGTGCCTCTCCTTATAAACTTATAAACTATGAAAAATTCTGTTTTTCAGTCTCTTGTGATCCACGCTGACCTTTAGAATGTCATTCTGATGTTCTAGAGAGGATTCAGGATGAGGCGAATTTGTTATGATTGTACTTTTAATGATATACTCTTTTCTTTGGCCAAGTTGTGAATATTTTGTAATACATGGGTTTTGAGGACATTTAACTCCAGTATGTGACACAAGTCTCTGTCATTAGCTGGAGCAGCAATTTCAACTCTTGTGATTTTTTTTCTTTCTTCACACCGTTATCTGCATTTAATTGTCCAATATCCTTACAAGATATTTAAAAAAAAGTTACACTTGGGTCAAAAAGGTTTTTTGCATATAGCCTTGTAACCTGAAGATTGCATGTTTTTCCATTTATGGGGTTTCATCGCTGTTTGTGAGATTAGTCTCAACTGAGTTTCTGCAATGTAAATATAAACCCTACATTGATTATAATAAATGATTTGTGAAAAAACATAACCGAGTCATGTGTATTGTGTGTACAGGTATGACAGCCTGATTTAATGTATTCATTTGTTATTTGCATTTGATTCGTTGATCTTCAGTCAAAACAAAAGGAGGCAAATTGTCAGCAAATCTTTTTCGCAGTGCAACTTCTCCTTTAATTTGGACTGTACAGTCATTATTTCTACTCGCAGTCAAACAACATGTGGACCGAATCTGGGCTGAGGATCCATGAGTGTACTGGGCCACAACTCAGTTTTCTCAATCAATCTAGCTGTGTATACAATGAAATTAGGAGCACTGCCTCCCTTAAATCTGTTTTGATATTACAGTATATCAAAAAGTATAAAAATATAGTATAAAGAGTGCATACAAAAAAATAGATATAAAAAGCAAAAACTATCAGATTAAAATGAAATAAGATATAGATGAATGAAGTGACCAAGTGATATTTCACATTCTGTAGATGACTTTCTAGTGATATGTCAGCCAGCTGATAATTTGGGATGCAAGGAACGTCTTACTTGCACTGTATCTTACAGAGCATCCACCTGTATTCATCCAATATACTGCATTACTTAAAAAAAATCACTAGATCATTACACTAGTTACAATATTCGTGGAATGTACATAAAGCATACTCACTTTTACTGTTGTTACTAGCAAGTGTCAACATGCAACAACACTGTAACCTCACTTAATCCTCATTTTACCACACAAAACACATTTGGCCGTATCGTATATTAAACACTTTTAAGTTATATAAATAGTTAAGTTGGTGATACATTTATAGCAGTAATGATGGCACAAGAAAATATGGGTTGGACATGTGGCAGTTTTATTAGTGTATTATTCTAACAAGTAATGTATATATCAAGAACCCAAACCAACACAATTCTTGACCTTACTAAATAAAAACAGTCTAAAAACGTAAATAAACAAAATCTGAAGAGATGAATGAGCAGGGGTTGTTCAAGACAAAGCACCCTGTTAAAAGTAATGTTCAGGGAAATCCAACATATCAGGGGAAAGATAACATCCTTCAGTATAAACAATCTTAATTTTTTTTTTTCTAGCAGCACAATAATACACTCATATATAGTGTGACAGGTGTTGTTGAACTGTCCATCACCTATTTATACCAGTAGTGATTTGTAGCCTTATAAGATCTTGTTTAAGCAACAATGAAAAGTGGACAACGCAAAACAACGAGAATCATGTCTGCTTGTCCAAAGAAAAACTATGATGGAACAATAACTCAGAACAGTACATAAGGTACATAAAATTCCAAATACTATATTTGGGTAGGACCATAAATGGTTTCACCTACTTAACCAATCGGAAGTCTCTCTTCTCTTGACCGACCATAACATGTCCAAAAAGTAGCAAATTGAATCAAAAAACCCTGTCGAATTCTGATTGGCTGGTGGTTGCAGGATTCCGGTTCTGATTGGCTGGCTGTTGAGGCATGTGACCTCTTCTGCGAGGTGGTGCCAAGTATTCAAACATGGAGGTGTTGTGTGTGGAGAGCATGTTTTTGAGGTCAGAGGGCATGGGGTCAGACCAGAAGAAGTCGTGGTTGAGAGCGTCATCGCTGTCTATTCTCTGAGCCGGATCCAGAACCAGGAGTTTGTCTATGAGGTCCAGAGCATACGGGTCCTTCACATACGCCTTGAGTCTGTCCTTCACTTTTCGCTTCTGACCCTTAGGTAGCTCCATCTTCTGATAGAGTTCATACTTCTTATCCACACCAGGCCAAACCTGAGGCGCATCAAGAGATGTGGCATTAGAGTTTGTGTTTGTTTTTCAGTTGACAAAAACGTCTTAGTGTTTTTATCTAAGTGCGTTACCTCTGGAGTAATAGAGCCACACAGCTGACTAATGAGGGTGAGCTGGTGTTGTTCTGTGTTACCCTGCATGATGGGGCTTCTGGTCCACATCTCTGCCATGATACATCCACCACCCCACAGATCTATAGGAGGCCCGTAATCTCTCTCACCTAAAAAACAACACAAAATCACACACTAGAAATCCAATGAAAGGTATAGGTGGTGTTTTACTTCATTTACCCAGCAGTAGTTCTGGTGGTCGATACCACAGTGTGACGACTCTGTTTGTGTAGCGGTTGCCTTGACTGTTTTTGGCCAAGCTGAACGCTCTGGCCAACCCGAAATCAGCCAACTTCAGCACTCCATCTCTTGTGATCAGAACATTGGCGGCTTTCATATCTCTGTGAAGGATCTGACACAAACATACTACATAATTCAATCAGTCTCAGCATTTTATATTATTCAAGCCTTAAAAAAATGATGTAAACGATCTAAACGTTGTTTGACCAAACAGTCGTTTCTGATGGAACGTAAAATAGGAACTTACCTTGTTTCTGTGTATATAGTAAAGTCCGTTCAGCAGCATCTGCATAACCTTCTTTATCTCCGACAGAGTAAATTTTACATTAGCGTTGCTTAACAATCCAGCGAGGTCATGTTCACAGAAATCAAACACTAGATAGATGCTGCCCTTGTAACGGTTAAACTGGGTGGCTAAAGAGAAAAACACAAAAGGAAGACGAAAGAGATTTGTTGTGATTGTCTGGTTTGGCTGGTCCAATCAAAAGCAAGGAGAAATCATAAATGTTCATGTTAAATAAGCAGCTGTTGATGTTTCATCTCTGACATAGGCAACATTAAGTAAAGATCTTATAAAATAGCTTTTTTTGGGAGCAGCTCACCTTTTGTTCTGCAGATCTCAATGAGATTCACCACATTCTCATGCTTTAGCAGCTGTAAGATCTTGATCTCCCTCAGAGCTGTGATGGGAAACTGAGAAGGGCACAAACATCTCATTACTGTCACTACATCTCATTACTGTCACTTTGTTTAGTTGACAGGAAGTGTGAAAGATGCTCTTTGACAAAAAGCCTAAAACTGTGTTAACTGAAAAATGCTGATGAAGGGTAGCATTGACGGTCCTCACCCCTTCTTTCTCATTCTCCATGAGGACCTTCTTCAAAGCCACCTTTTTCCCCGTTTGCCGGTGTTTGGCCTTGAAAACCTCCCTAAAGAATCAACAGATAAAAATGGATCAGAAAACCACACAATTACACTCAGACAAGAAAACAATAAACAATCATGGATTTACTTACAAAATGACAATGAGTATTACAGTAATAAGCACATAAGACCAAATGTTACACGTCGTCAGTTCATCATAATCATACAGTTCAGAGTAAGAAGTCAAACATGAGTTTTTATGTAAAAGATACATTTACAATTCAAGAACTCACCCGAATGTGCCCTGGCCGATCTTTGCGAGCTTTTCATATTTCGAGAATTCATCGCAGAAGGGAAACTCAACCCCATCATAGTATTTTGACATGATGGCAGTCTCTCTGTCCGGCCTAAAACACACACGTTTGATGTTGGGGACTTTCCCTACATTTCTATTGTTGGTAATTATGTCATTTGAGTTTACTATAAAATAAATATCACAAGTAACAATTTAATTAGGTCTTTTAATAAAAGTGTGTTTGATATGTAGGACAAAAGCGTTTGGAAATACACAAAGACAGCAAAAACTGACCCCCACACACAAACATCGGTTTTACACCGCTATTTAAAACACGAGCCACGGTAAAACGATACAAAAAGATGCTAGGGTTGTTACATGATCGCAAAAGTCATGTTTTATATTTTAAATTATAGATAAGAGATTGAAAATCATTAAAATATTCATACTTTTCCCCGCCGCCGGAGCTTCCGGTTTTGTCGCGCTGCATCCTTGCTGTTCCTCTGCGGTCCGCAGAACAGATTCACACGCGCAAAGAAAAACTTTAGCGCCACCCGTTGACCGGATGAGCGACTACTATAATTCATTACAGGTGACGGTCTTCTACTCCGTCTGGTAAAATCTGCATGTGCGTAACATATCGTCACAGATAGCATTAACATTTTAAGTGTAAATGACAATATTTGTGTAATACAAGTGCGGTATTATTAGTTCTAGTAATAAAACATTAGGCATATACATAGCCCAACTAAAAAGCTTTATATGTTCAAATATATAAAATAAAAATGAAAGCACACTAAACAGAATTCACACAATTCACACGTTTTATTGATTTTTTTATTTGATATTTAGTGGGGTTTTTTTGATAACACTATTAAACAAAACAATTTAAAAAAATCACAAACACCAACCTGACATGATCAAAATCTACAGATGTTAGTTTACAAACTATACACAGTTAACATCCTTTAAACTTCAAAGTATTTTTAATAATTAAATTAACATTACACATTCTAAATGTAGGTTTTTACCTCACGGATCTTTGCATTTTCCATATATATATATAATCATTCATATACAAACCCGATTCCAAAAAAGTTGGGACACTGTACAAATTGTGAATAAAAAAGGAATGCAATAATTTACGAATCTCATAAACTTATATTTTATGAATCAAAATTTGAAGTTCTTTTTGGAAAACTGGGACGNTTTGATATGTAGGACAAAATCGTTTGGAAATACACAAAGACAGCAAAAACTGACCCCCACACACAAACATCGGTTTTACACCGCTATTTAAAACACGAGCCACGGTAAAACGATACAAAAAGATGCTAGGGTTGTTACATGAACGCAAAAGTCATGTTTTATATTTTAAATTATAGATAAGAGATTGAAAATCATTAAAATATTCATACTTTTCCCCGCCGCCGGAGCTTCCGGTTTTGTCGCGCTGCATCCTTGCTGTTCCTCTGCGGTCCGCAGAACAGATTCACACGCGCAAAGAAAAACTTTAGCGCCACCCGTTGACCGGATGAGCGACTACTATAATTCATTACAGGTGACGGTCTTCTACTCCGTCTGGTAAAATCTGCATGTGCGTAACATATCGTCACAGATAGCATTAACATTTTAAGTGTAAATGACAATATTTGTGTAATACAAGTGCGGTATTATTAGTTCTAGTAATAAAACATTAGGCATATACATAGCCCAACTAAAAAGCTTTATATGTTCAAATATATAAAATAAAAATGAAAGCACACTAAACAGAATTCACACAATTCACACGTTTTATTGATTTTTTTTATTTGATATTTAGTGGGGTTTTTTTGATAACACTATTAAACAAAACAATTAAAAAAACATCACAAACACCAACCTGACATGATCAAAATCTACAGATGTTAGTTTACAAACTATACACAGTTAACATCCTTTAAACTTCAAAGTATTTTTAATAATTAAATTAACATTACACATTCTAAATGTAGGTTTTTACCTCACGGATCTTTGCGTTTTCCATATATAATCATATATATATATATGAGTCATTCTACAATTAGGGGTACATGTCATGTCCATGGACTCTATTATCCATTTTACTTTAATCTGCTGTTTGTGCTGTCCGATTTGGTCAATGTGAGGTTTTGCTCTTCAGATCAGCTCTAGAATACATGTTTCTGTATATATTTCTTACAAGGCGTTTTAAAAAGTATTTTGCTCATGCATCTACATTAAATCATCCATTTACTTACTGTATGTCCGAGAAATTAATGTCAACCCTGTTACTCCCCATATAACCCCCTATAAATCAGCAATGGTTTGTTACAAAGTCACATGTCAAACATCAAATGATGTCATTTCCTTTTTTGGAGGAAAATTTGAAGACCCTCATAACTCCTCCTCTTCAATATTTTATCCATATTATGGTCATGTACTAACTAGTCCAAAGTCAGCAGGTTGCACAACGCCCTAAAGTGGCTGAAATGTCAACTGTGTTACCTGTCAACCGTGTTACCATCAACGGTTGACAAAGTTGGCAATTCAGTGTTAATTTATTATAAAAAAATTAGAGCATAAGCTTGCTATATAATTTATTTTGCACATTAAGGGGATATATTATTCAACCACCTAGTTTATTTATCAAAAAATATATATATACTGATTTCCTGACTTTCTGGACCTGAAATGTACCCCTAAATATAGAATCACTCATATATATATATATATATATACAGTATATATATATATATATATATATATAAACAAAAACCGGACACTTTTTTTATGAAAGTATGTGGGCACCTTGTGCTGACATGATTTTTTAGAGATATAAATGCATTTCAGGTTTCCTATGCATTTGTTCCATGTGAAATATTAATAATTGTAATAGAGAACCGTGTTTTTAAGTGCAAAAATAAGTCCAGAACACGACTGAAATGAAACTGACTTCAAAAATCCCATATAAAGAGATCTGCTTAAGAACATCAAAACTGTAGAGTAAAACAAAAACATGTATGAAGAAAACACAATGTACTTGAAGTATTTCAATTAAAACTAATAGTAAACATTAACAGCTCAAATAAGGATGGTTTGATGTGTTCTGTGGATAAAACTAGTATATATGTGTATATAAAAGTATACACTGAGGAACAGTCAGTCCAAAGTCAGGCTACGCATGGATTCGATGAGAATTTTATAACAGAAGACAAAAGTGAAAACTGTAGCGCTGTAACAGCGTTTAGGCACTAGGTGGTGCTCATGCTGTGTTTTGAGTTTGGCTGCATGTCTGACATCTGTTATTGGCTGTTTAAAGCAGAATCCAAGTGTTTTAAAGCCCCTCCCACCAGGTGCAGGCTACCTGTGATGAGAACATGTATGTTTGCTGCCTCTCTCAGCGCAGCAGCTTTGGCATTTATGCTCGGTTTAACAGGTATGACACATTTGTTTGGGTCTGACAGGACAGAGTCTCTTCCCTGACTGATCCACTGGAGAGCGCTGAGGATGCAAGGAAACACCAGTGTATGGCTGTGTCTTTCCGCCACCAGCGGCAGACCGCCCCCGATCAGAAGCTCCGCCTCTGGTTTCTCCTCTTGGCCGTTCAGAACCCGCCAGCTCTGCTGGTTGTCCAGTCAACGGGTGAGCATGTTTTCAACCGAGACGTTGAAGTTCTGCTGGTCTGAGGTACACAAAAGTCACAGTATTTTTACGAGAGATAAACACTTCTTTTTTATCGATCATACTGAAGCGATTTTAACTTGTTCCTCCTGATCGTTTACACAAAACCGTGGCTGGCGACATGTCTTACCTGCATTACAGGTCGCTATAGTCTCTGTGATGTTCGGGCAGAACACGGCAAAGTCAAAATGACAGTGCTAAAAGCAAAAGTATATCATTAGCACAAAAACATCCTTATGAAGTCCTCATGGTTCACTATAACAGAATAACCGGTTTAAACTGTGAAATATTACTCACCGCAAGCAGTTTAAGCATAGCAGCACAGTCTCTCTCTCCTGTAGCGTTAAATAAGAGGACCCTCATCACCGGACCCCTACAAACACACGAAACAATACACACAAACACATTTACTAACAATCTTTTTTTGTGTTATAGCACTTTCTTGCTTGCTTTTTTGTTTTAAATACACTCGACTATGGATAAAAACACAAAGGACAGGCTCTCACTCTGCTTCTTCCTCATGTTCTGTTGCCACTTCATTGAACCAGCGGACGCAGGCCTGCATGCTGCGGGTGGTATGAGCGCCGTCCAGGAAGTACGTCACAGGACCGTGTTTTATCGTCTGATTGCGTCCGGCCCACTCCGTCTCCATAAGACCTGCAGACACGTCACAGACTCCAACAGCTATAGTAGATTCACCAAACCCTGTCCGAAAACTAATCTACTGATATTGAAATGTTCCTTGATGGCAAACCTTTTTTATGTCTATTTATCCTAATGCAAGTTAACAAAAAACTCCTTTGGCTACATTTTGGAGTGTTTTGAGACCTTTGATCATCGCAGGACTGGGCTGAAACGCTGGAGCTGGATTCACACCGCTGAACTCGACTGAAGACAGCGCAGGATCTGCGAACACATCAGTTAACACATCAGTTAACAAGACACTACATTAAACACACAAACACACCTTGAACTCCAGCAGAAACACACACCTGTCAGGAAGTGTCTGTGCAGCCAGGCGTGTGAGAGCTGTAAGGCCAGAGAGGCATTAGAGCGCTGATGATGTCCTGCTAAACCCAACGTGAGCGAACCCTCGCTCTCATACTCATCCAGATCAGGACAAACTGACAGCGAGCACTGCGGGACAAACAGAGAGGATGCGAAAACTGCCACAGGTGTATTCTGAATATGTTTCCAGCGTCTTTGCAATTCTCACCCCAATTTCTTCAGCTCTCTCTTGAAGCACCTTCATCGGTCCGTCGGGCTGTTTCACTGTGAATGCAGGGACACCGGGCTGGACAAACAGATCAGACACACTCATTTAAATGAATTTACATCTTTATCAGAATTTATTTATTCATGTTTTGACTGTACTAGAACGTTTCCTGAGAATCAAGCCCATAACCTGCATGCACATCATTCATAGTCTCAGCCTCTCTACCACAAAAGCTATCTCACCTTAAAAATTCCTCCTTTTTGCCAGGCTATTTTCTCAATGGTATCTCCCAGTATGCTGGTGTGATCTATGCCCAAAGAGGAGATGCCGCACACCCGGGGTCGCCTTTAAGAAACCATAAAAACAATTCAGCAAATCAAATCGCTCAAGTATTCATCTAACTATTTTAAAGCACAAGTATTTTTACAAACGTATATATATATATCTCAGTGGCAAGTTACACTTCTGCATGTACAAAGTTTTGCAACACGGTCAATATTGAATTGATATCATGACCATTGATAATTGGTTCATGTGGTTAGTCTGGTTTGTGATAGGTTGATACAGCTAATACGAATCAATGGACCGTTAAAAAAGACCAGTGATTGGTTAAGTTGAGAAGAATGTGTCCTGACATGAATGAAGGATGAGATGGAGGCAGCACACACGAACACGGCACAAAGAGAGAATCAGACACGCTACAGCGCAACAGAAGAGAGGAAAAATCAAAATCTGGCACGTTAACAATCCCCTGCCTGATAATATTAGTGCAGTCATACGCTCCACCAATCCCCACCTCAATGACGGCCAAATCCACCTGCACAGAAACACAGAAATCAAAGTTAGAGAGAAGCCCCTTTAATAAAGGACAAGTGATCTTTGAGCTAAAGGATTGAAGTCAAGAAAACCTTCAAGTGTGTGGATTCTAGAGCTGCATTATGATTATTATTAAACCCATATGTTCTCAAACCAATACCACTAACAGACACGTGCAAAAATAAATGTGAAAAAGCTACAATGAAGTAATATGAGAGAGGTAACAGACTCACCTTCTCCTGGAGGAACACATGGAAGGACAAGATGGTGAGAAAGCGAAAATATGCTGGCATGCTTCCTCCATGAGCACCCTATATGGTCATCATCCCATTAGATTGATATACTCATCATCAAATAATAACTACACATATATATAACTAACTATAAACAGCCACTGAAAGAATTAAGAAGTATTTCAAAAGTGATTTTTTTAGTTTTTCTGAATTGTCTATTTATAGGTATGTGTTCAGGTCAAATGATCTTTTTTGTTTTGTTCTCTAATCTACCAGCAATATTTCTCCCAAATTTCAAATAAAAATATTGTTTCTATTTGCAAAAAATGAAAACCGGAGAAACAGGTGAACATAACAGAAAAGATGCTCCGATGTATTTTATCAGACCTCACATTCTGCCAAGAAAACAAGTTCATATTTACTTTTAAGCAATACGACAGTAATATTTCTACATTTGTTTAGGAAAATATATTTTTTTGTGATAACGTGGATTTTGATGACAGTTTTCGTGTGTTTTGTTATTGTCTTCACATTGCTGTTGGATGACTTTATGTCACTCCTGAGGTTTGATTTTTTTGACAACAGACACTGGACTGGAATGATCACAACACATCCAGGAATGCTGATTAAATGAACATTTGGAATGCTCTCTTCATTTTTTCAGTGGCTGTATGTATAAATGCGTCAACAGCTGTGACATCATAACCAAGACGACTTCTGAATGAGCCGTTTTTGAGTTGTGTTGTGAATGATAAAAGTCGTACTCTTATTTCAAAAAAAGCAAGAAAAAGAACTCCAGTCTTACCCTCGTCTCCTCCAGTCGCCCATACACCTGCCAGAAGTATTTTGTGAAAAGCTCTTTGCCGATTGGCTGCCCGTTGATTCGGATTCGCTCTCTCACTTCAACCAAATGGGGCGAACTACAATCAAATACAACACGGATCAAAACATTAAAACGCAAACAATACATGTAGATCCTGAACTCTTGTGCAGCACAACTTTATGCTTAAAATGCCTTCAATTGTCTAGCTGGGTCAGATAATAATAGATGATAAATCTTATGTCAATTTATCTACTATAAGGTTCATGCACACAAAATCTTGTAACTCCTGTTGTAAGCAATGGTCAATGATTATTACGCTTGTGAGTTAACGTTCAACTAACCAAAACAAAGAACCGATTGATTACATCAGATACAGCACTTCTGACACAAACCTATAGCTCTGTACTCGCAGCTACCGAATTGCGATTCGAGAGCAAAGTTCAATGTGAACTCATTCGTGAACATGTGTACAAGAGTACAGAGTTACGCAATCCATACTCTGATCTCAAAAACACAGCCACTCCCACGCTTACTAAAGAACCAATCCCTTTCATCTATAACACATCATTTGCAACGTCTCCATACCTGTAGAATCCTGTGCGGAAGCCATGATTTCTCAAAATCTTCTCTGTGAAGGCACACGTCGACCCCTGAGGCATTCGTAAAACAAATATCCTCAACATCAATTCATTGTAGAGATAAAACCTAATTCAGTGTTGAATTCTCCAACAAGCTTCTATACCTTTCCTTTAGTTCCCGTTACATGAATGATATCGAGTTGATCGAGTTCTTCTACCTGTGAACACAGAATGAATCACTTCAGCGTGTTCTTTACAAGCAATAAAAGAAATTACAGTGCAGGACGTGTCCCAAACAAGCCAAGATGAGGAAGAACTTGTTCTAAGAGGCCGGGCGTTGTACAGCTGCTGTAGTATCACAGATTTTCTTCGGTCGAATGATGGATAGGACTCGGTTCTGTATCTTCGGTGTTTACCTTGAGCCCAGCCCTCTGAAGAAATCCTCTCATGGCCTGCAGCTGGAGTCGAGGATGTCCTCTCTCTCTCTTCACCTGCTCCAGAGCGCTGGCGTTTGTCTGCAGGGTGTTCAGGGTGCACACCGCATCCTGGAGGTCATCATACACAGCAAAGAGATCTTAAAGACGTCATTGTAGCAATGTTAAGATCAATTGTTCGAACGTGCATAAATGTTTCTCTTACAAATCAAGTAATAAGACGGGACAAGAGCCCAACACAAGAGCATGTACACACTGTAGATGGCAATTCACTGATTTAAAACAAAAAAGGCATTTTGAATCATTTTTTATTAATGTCAAAGTAATTCTGAGCTGATATTATATGAACAGCATGTCTAGTATTGAACTCTCGTGGTGCTTTGTTTTACAAACAAACACTGAACTTTTGACCTATTTCGTGATATTTAGTAAATGTTTAATCAGAATATCTGTGTTATGACAGCACTGACAGCTGAAAGCTAAATTTGTCTTTGTTGAACAGGATTTCTTGGTGAAAGTGATCGGCTGAGTCATTTGAAACGCATAGATCATATTAATGTACTGTACAGTATATTCCTGCCTCGCTGACTAGCAACAAGAGCAGGAGGAATCGCACTGCACCAATCTAATTCTGCAGAACACACTAAAATCTATTTTTTATAAGACATTTCTAGCCATCAGGAAAAAAAATTAACTTTAAAAGAAAATTTTATTACGAACCATTGGCTGTTTTCCTATTCTGTTCTTTGTAAGTCGTTATTATTAGCGTTAGAATTATTGTCATTCTATAAGTGTTAACAAATCATATCAGTAAAAGCTTGAAAATTCTAATACAACTTGGTCAGATTTAACCCATGTCACATAATTTTCTGATGCACGTCTTAATGGCTGTAATAAACTACGTTTTAATGTGTGGATTGTTTTTAAATGTTTTAATGAAGTGTTTCTTGACTGTACAGCACTTCGGTCTGCAGGTGCAGTTGAAAAGTGCTTTATAAATAAAAAAGTAAAAAAAATTAAGCAATAAACTACACGATTTAAAATCTGAACAGATTTTTTAAAAACTAGACATCATACACTTGCAGACTTTTTGAAAGTTTCAGACAGAAACACACTAACTGATCAGACTGAAAATCTGGGCAAAAGTCTTGTAGTGTATTTACCCTTAAGGGTTACACAAACTTTAGTGAGGAATCCAAGGGGGGCTTCGCTTTTAATCCGTGTTATGGCTGCCTGCACACTGAGCACATGGCGCGACTGAAAATGTGATGAATACCGTAACTGTACCTCTACATGGCGCACTCACTAGTGTGCATTTACCTTCGAGCGCGAGAACTATCACCACGTGCACATTCGCGGAAAAAAAATGTTTTTTTTCCGCGAGTTTTTAAGAAATTTATCAGCCCTATTCAGACATAACGTGACTCGCCAAGTTTTCTGTTTGTCAAACACTTTCAGAACAAAGTCCAAAAACAAATAAACTCTTCAACGTGACTTTAGTTGTAAATAACTTACGTACATCGCAAACTCGTGTAATTTATACGAGATTTGTTGCGCGTGCATGCGTTTACCTGGTAGTCCATTCTTCGGAACTGCGGTGCAGCTTTGGTGCTGGAAAGCCTCAGTGACAGTTCAAACATTTCGGTCCAACGTCGCTGACGCGCCAGATTGACATGCGCGCGTAAACGCTCCAGCACGCTGTAGAGGCGCATAGTTGTGGCCGACCGAGCCGCAGGAAGCCGGACCAAATTTGGGGAGTTTTCCTGTCAATCTGGAACTGTGTCGTCATGTCACGTCCCCTCTTGCCCACCATACAGATTTCACGCCTGTTTTTCAGTGCGAAGATTCTTAGAATAGTTTAAATCTAGAATAATTAAATACTCATTTATGAGGCGACAGAAACAGAATATTTTCACAAATCATGTCAAGAAGCTACAAAGCGGCTAGTTCGGACACGATCATAACGCATGGGTTAACAATTCCAGTTCCGTGTCGATGAGCTCACAGCTGGTGGCACCTTGTTTTAACCACGCTGCGTTTTAATAATGTCAGAAAAAAGATGTTGCACAGGTGCAGAGATGCATGTTGATATAGAGGAAAAAATGTCTTTCTCTAGTTTGCTTGCAATGCTGCTGAAACGCCTCTCACGCTGTCGCTGTGGTCTACGCGCGCAGCGTAGTGCGCATGCGTGTTTTAACTCGCTTCATAAAACATATCTGACATTCCAGCGCCACCTGCTGGACAGGATTTGATTGAAATCAAATAAGGTTTTTATTATGAATTAACACAGAATATAGCGTTGATTGGAATTTATATATTTTGAACGACCTATGTTTGAAATCTGTGCAATTTTCTAAACAAATACAAAAAAGCATTTCCTTACAAAAAATATTCGACTATAGGACTACCATATTTATGAATGATACTTAAATGTATTTTAGAAAAACTATGATAATATCATGATGTATGCTTAAAAACAATGTTATTTCCATGATGTCTCGTAAAACTAGACTCCTCAACCCTGATCTTGGAAATCTACATTCTAATCTACATTACAAAATTCCTATTTCCTTTTTATTATTTTTCCTATTTTTATTTATTATTATTCTTTATACATATATAAAGACTACTTCGTATACTATAGGTGTGGTAAACATTTTAAACTGTGCAAGGGGTCAAAACTGCATAAAAGTAATTCTGGAACAAAAAATGAGAAAGTTGCAGAATGACCACTAGATGTCAGTATATGACAGTAGATTGCATAGTGCTGTCTGGTCATTTTGAATAATGCCGAGTCGCTGACCACAGACTGTAATTGGAAATCTACATGACGCGAACTTTTTCTTACAATTTCATGTATATTTAAATATTTAAAAGAAACGCATCTCTTCCAATCTCCACTGGTGTTACAAACGTGTGTTTTTAATATGCATGCGTAAAATCCCTAGAGCAGATGCTGCTATACATGACCATAAGTGCAGCACATGTGAAAAGGTGAAGTCTTTGAGAAAAGCCACATTTCATGAGATGATCAAAGTAACTACTAATGAATTCCCTATTAAAGCTGTCCAAGCGCGTAATGACGTTCGTTCCGCTGTGCGCAATTTATGGACTCTTTGGGGTTCATTACGCGTTAAAACCATTCGCGTGATGGCATCCATTCATTACTAAGATGGAAAATATGTGGATCTCAGTTTTACTTATCTTCTTTTTGGACGAGGCCTGTGCCGTGGTAGCGAGCAATTTAAGAGTGAACTATTCATTCCTGTCCATCTGATGGAAAAAGCAGTTTATCTCAGAGAAACACGTGCGTAAAACGGATTTCAATGATGCCACATGTTAAGGATTTGGTCAGGAAAGACGCAGAAGTGAGAGGGAATGGGAATAAGTGTTTTGTTCTGACAGGAATGGGATCATTCTCAGTATTCAAATTGAGATTACAAGGACTAGGTTTTTATCCAGATTATACTTGGTTCATGTAAGATTCTGTTACGCATCCTCTTTATCCTGCAGGACCGTGACTTTATGGGCCTACAGCACATTACTATTTAGTAAGGATTATTTTGACCTAAACAGTTATTATGAATGCCTTCTTGGAAAAGGTTATGGCACATGCCACAGGACTGGAGTTATCATTCATGACCAAGTTGCACACATAAAACCTTAATATTTGGGGTTAAGAGCTTGTTCAAATCTCGATTAGTATGCCTTAATGTGTATGTTTTATGTATAAAATATATATTTAAAACACACTAGCAGACTAATTCCATATGTTAGACCCCTTACAAAATGCATGCGTGCAACATCTATCTGCATGTTTATGCTGCTGAAATGTTTATATATGATAAAGTCTCATTATGTTGATATGTGTAGTGTGACGTGAAGGCTCATTTTAATGCTTTAACACCATCAGACGAATCAGTTTTAATAATTGCTTTAATTTGCATGTCAGAAGGTCACATGTGATTGATTCCCTTTTACAGAACAGCCATCAACTGTTAATCTCATTATTGGCTGTAGCATCACCTTCATAATAAGAGAGAATAAAACAGTCTCCAGACGAGAGAGGAGGATAATAAATACTTAACAGATTAAAAAAACATCTCGATTTCTGAAAACTATTCAACAAAATCACCCCTGCGCTTCAAAAGTAAAATATTTCAAGAACGTATACAGGCAATTTAATACAATCAGAGGAAATACAACTCATGGAAGACATCATTGATCAGAGAGGATGTGCTACAACAAATCTTTGTACAAACACTTGTGTTTCTATATTCAAGTTTTAATGATTGTTGATCATTCAGTGATCAGAAGTGACATCTAAAAGTCTCAGACCACAAGTTCAACTACTCCTATATTGCAAGTTAATACCATTTGTGAGAGTTACAACTGAGAGTATTATCAGATAAAAGAATGAACATGAAGTGTTTTTCACACTGAATCTCTCTATTTGTTATTTCAATGTCAAAATCTCAAATCGTATTTATACATTTTCCGTGCGGTCTCAGACCTTTGGATCCAGCTGTATGTTGTCGAAATCATACACCAGTGTTAAACAGGAGTCATAATGGCAGTATATGTTCTTTTCCAAAAAAAGGATAAGTTTTCTCATTGCCGTCACATTGCGCAACCATGTTCCACATTAAATATCATTGAGTCCTCACACCTGTCAACGTTTCATATCAGTAAAAAAAAGTATCTCTATCTACATTATTACTTCTTAAAAAAAAAAACGCACATAAAATCATTGTAAGCGATAACTGCTTCATGAAATGAAATCACATTGCAAGTGTTCACCCTGTTGTGAAGGTCATTTGTGAACGAAGAAACAGATCTGGAATTCACGCCAGGGCAAACAGGAATTTCATCAAGATTATCTCATTCTTCTCATTAAATCAGCATCACACCGATTTTACCATCGACATCAAGATCCGTAACATACTGCACTGAGAAATGCATCACTCAAACACAGAGTGCCTGGCACCTAAGGTCAGTTAAGAGGTAGAACTAGAAGATAATATTCATATCGAACGCTTCTCATTATAGGAAACATCAACGTCTTTAAACTCAAATGTTTTGCTAAGTGCAGGAAAGATGAACAATTTTCAATGAACTGCATCTTCCCTCATTGGGACCAAGTTATACCCACCATTGTGGACGAATTATATGTAGTTTTAAACACTTCTAAAAAAACAAGGGTGCTAAAAAGAACAGAAAAAAGTCAGATATAAATTTGTTCTTTGATATTTTTTGACTATTTGATCTAATGTGCTTGTGCCAATGAAGAGCAGTTGTTTGGCCAAAAGAAAACTCAAACGGCAAATTACATTTTTACATTTCGATTCTATGTTAAGAATGATTAAGACATCATTCTGATAGTCAAACAAAAGAGTTTAATAAAATATCTTGGTTATAAAAGTTTAAAAAGTGTTGCTAATCCATCAGAAATGGATTCTTATCTGTCTGGACCCACAACCAAAAACTAATACTAATAACGCAAAAATATAGTAGATATATTTTTAAGTAATGCTACCAAAACATCAACATATAGACGTTCTGTGGAGTAAAAAATAATTAAATAAAAATAACTCTTTGGTAAAGAGTGAGTGTGATTGTGCAGTTATTGGTTGTAGTGTTGAAATGTCGTTTGTATATTTTTTCTCTGAATAACAAAACCTTCTCTGAGCATAAAGCTGGATTTATGTTTAAAGGAACGTTTCCGATGCTGGAGTTTTCCAGAAGAATTTCTTGTTTTCAGGGTCCAAATCGATTGTAATCTGAGGCACAGTTTTCTCAAAAGGGTTTAAACTCTGACTAGGAGAAAGGGAGAGAGAGAGAGAAAATGAGGTTAGACGTGTTCCTGCACACAAAAACACACACCTTCACATACACACATGCATGTTATGTTATATTTGATATGTTGAGCACAAAAACTACACTCACGCACAGATTTACCTTGACACAATCTTGGAAGAGAAGAAGTGCTTTCCATCAGTAGGGAGTGAGGAAGGACATGGACTTACTTCCTGGAATAAAAGAGAAGCAGACGTCATCACACACAGTGCAGATCAACAGAATGTTCAGCGGTGTAATGATGCAGCTGAAAAAAGATTTGATATGTTTACGGTTAGAAAACAAGACATGCTGAGATGTTTAGGACCTCTCCACAGTTAAAGTCAACAACTATTTAACTTTAAATTCATTTTTGTGATAAAGGTTTATGAATACAAATAATGAATAACATCGTGTATTAAAGGGATAGTTCACCCTAAAATACAATTTTTGTCATCATTTATATCTCATTTAATTTGAAACCTGTGAACTGCAGAACACGAAAGAAGATATTGTGAGAAATGTCTCAGTGGTTCATACAATGGAAGTCGATGTTCTTTGGTTACAAACGTTCTTCAAAATATCTCCTTTTGTGTTCTGCAGAAGAAAGAAAGTCGTTTTCGGAATGACATAAGTGAACAGAAAGAACAGAAAGAGCTTTATTATTGCCAAGTATGTTTGCACATAGAAGGAATTTGTTTTGGTGACAGGAGCATCCAGAACACAGAATCAGCAACATCTGTACATATAGACCTTAACACAATAGAATGGCGTACACAGATGATTTAAATAAGGGCCTATGGGTATAAAAATTTAAGAAATACAATACAATAAACATAAGATAAAGATATAGAGAGTTAAGCTATGCGTGTAAATATGTACAAGTAAAAAATAAGAATAGACTAAGGGTGAGTACATGATGACGGAATTTTATTTTTGTGTGATCTGTCCCTTTAAGAAATCAAATTTTGATCAAAGCATTCATGTTGACTTAAACGTGCATTTGCAGTTTGATTATCGGATATACTGTATGTTATAAACAGATTATTGATCCACAAAAAAACAGAAAACTACCAAAACCACGAACGCCAGAGAAAACCAGTGCAAGTGGTGTTTTCTAGATCGAAAAAGCAAGGTTTTCAGGTTGTTAGTAACAGGACAGTGACGGAGGAGAGCCCTGCGATGAGTTTGAGAGCAACTCGGCCATGTTTACTCACTGTCTGAGGGCTTCTCCCCCAGCATCGGCTCTTGTTTCATGGTCTCCATGGAGATCTTTATACTGGGAACATTCTCAATGGCTGGACAATCCGACTGTAAACGCAAGGACATTCTTACCACTAGAGCTTCACTATTATCTTTCGAACAGCACATGCGAAACAAACGACAGCCGACTCACGTCGTTCATCTCGCTGTCGATAGATCCTTTCTTTTTCTTCTTCTTTTTCTCATCCTCCTTCTTCTTCTTGTCTTTCTCGGGCATGACGTCATCCAGGTAACCGAGATCGTGCTGGGAGAACAAGTAATCCATGGCCTTCCTCACGGCCACCAACGCAAGGATCTAAACACGCACACGGATATCAGAATCGCGCAGGTTTGGCGTGTGAGCTCTCAAGAGGAAAAAACATCCTCACCATGACAGGAAATATGATGGCGGCTACTGTAGACTTCAGCACCCACAGGAGAGCCAGACACAACACCTGCGCACAACATACACACGTTTATGATGAATCATGTGACACGTACAGCGCTAACGCCGCGCACGTGATCATGTGACCACACACACCTGTATGAAGGTGAAGAGGTGAACGCGTCGGAGAGGGACGTGTCTCAGGTAGATCAGATCTGGCTGGTGTTTGGCCGGCATCAGCAACAGCTGCAGACGATCCATAAACTACACAAACACGCACAAAATGTCAGCGAGTCTATTTATAGTGGACCGATTTAAAAAACAGATTTGTTATGTCTCCTAGACATCAATGAAGAGCAAATGATGGTGGTTTAATTCTATAGATAGCGACGTATGCTTTCGGAAACACCGCAAACAGAACACACGCCTCAAGTCGCCGTCCTGAAATGTTCGAGGTTTGCGTCGAATTGTATTAACATTCACCGCAATTCCAAACTCATATCAAGTTCTGGAATCCGACGGGTTCCCAGGCTCCGCCGGAGATCCGGCTCTCAGCAGGATTACTTTTTTTCTGCCAACGGGTAACACGGCCCTCCGTAAGACGCATGAACTCACCTGCACACCATTGAGAGAGGCCACGCCCATATAGAGAAACACACCATACAGGACAGGCATAGGAATGAACTGTGGACACACAATAGGAGAAGATTACCAGCGTCAGTCTTTAAACACAAAAAGCATTAGTGTAAGTCACAAAATCAAAGACTACAGAAAGGCAAAAGTCACCTCCAAACCAAACACACCCCATATCCGCTCCACAATCGATCAAGGCAAACGGTTCACAATGAAACAATGAAGCAGAATTTGTTATATTGACCGAAAGCTTTACGTAAAACCTCACACAGAAAGTCTCCATATCTCTTCTGATGCAAGAGCTTTTTCCATTCATGGTTTAACTATAAGCATAGTTTTTCTTCTTTAAAAAAAGTCAAATCCTTGTAACCACAAAAACCACAATAACGCAAAGTTCAACAATGCTATTTGAAGTTAAACAGTGAATAGAATAGAGCTTTATTGTCATTGTTTAGGGAACAATGAAATACAGTTTAGCAGCTCTTCACGATTGTAATGTTATAGAAATAAAATATATACAGTTGAATGTCAGAACAGCTAAGTCCTACATACATAAACAAAGGTATATATACACACACAATAATATACAAATATAAATCCTCTGAGGTAGTGCAGTAGAGTAATATAGTAGGGGAGGGTTATTGCACATTTATAGGAGTTTTTATTACAATAGGAGATTTGGTAATACAAATCTGTATTATATGGAAATCTTCTAAAAGATTAGCAAAGTTTGTCATTTAGATCTAGATAAAAGGAGGAGTTTATATTTCATTCAGTCTAGAAGAGCTTGAATTGATGAAAATTCTGCGCTATTCACTATTTCTCTTGGTCATTCCACCAAGGGCACGGAGTTAAACAGTGGGGTTGAATGAATGTGTATGAGAAATATATATATATATAATGTACAAACCTTCAGAACAGGTGCCATAAAGACAGACAGACCCGTCAGAATAAACACAAATGTTCCTGTGACTCTCTGCTCCCTACAAGAGACAGAAATCTTTTTTTTTCTCTTAGCAACAACAAAACAACGAATATTCTTTGATTAGGACTTTCAGTACATAGAAAATCTTCAGAGCGCCCATTAAAAGTCTCCATAAAATCAAAACGGCTGTTTTTTTACTGTGATTATGTTTGAATCTGTTTATGTTTGCAGACACTAGATATATTGCTTTTACTAATGGGTGCAGGACATTATAGTTCATTAATGTAAGCGAGGATAGCAAAATATTATAGACAAAAATTCTTCATACAGTGGACTACCAGTAAAATTGATACAAATTTGGGACCAAAATTATTCAGACACTTTGACCTTACCTTTTTTTACTTAAAGGTGCAGTGAACTAGGAGCGCAATTTTAACCCGAGCTTTTGTTATATAAGAGGGAATCTTATTCAAGCGAACATCCTGTAAGTGTCAGACCTGAAAACACTCTTGTTACTGAAAAAACAACTGTTATTGACACGAGGCTCAGCGAACGGCAGGTCCTGGAATGCACCTATCTAGGTTGAACGCCGCCTCCACAGAAGAATATCAACGCCTACTTCTCTAGCCCCGCCCACAAGCTGCACGGAACCAGATAGAGTGAGTGTAAGCATCATGCCGTTAAAGATCGCAAAATATTGTGCAGTGCCTGGTTGTGGAAGAACACTGTCGCTGCATAACCTTCCTTCGGATTCCCACAGTAGGAATGCGTGGTTGAAGTTCATTTTTAAAGACGTTCCAGCTCACGTGGGGAAAACATTGAGCGTTTGTTCGCTTCATTTCAACGCGGATTCCTTGAACAAGTCTTTGCGGAGAGACTAAAATGAAAAAGCAGTGCTGTGCCGTCAATATTGGATCCGATAGGAATGGCGCAGCAATCTTATGTGAGAAAAACATATTTGTACTATGCGTCACTATTGCTTCGTTAGAGATCGCTTGATATGCGCTGATAGTATTACCTGGGGAGCTCTAGTCATTTGTAATAATTGTAATCGGCATCTCTGTGATTGGGCGGGCTCATATATCATTTTTCAAGGTTTTATCCACCGTTTGCGAATAATGGAGGCTGTTTTGAAGTGTTTTGATATTATTTCTGGTGCCGGGTCATATCCATATCTGCCAACACTGTTGTTTTGGCCGGGAGTCTACCGTTTGTTTATTTATCATGAAAACTATAACACTTGAGACCCGCGATCTCGATGATCTTGTGTCTGATGTACGGTCATATATCACTAAACACCATACAACTATAGGCTATACAAAACATACGCAAAGCCTTGCCATCACATCCCGGAAATAAGTCCGTAAATTTGAGTAAAATCAAGTTACGTAACGTTACGTGTCTAACCAAATTCACAGAAGGCTCCAACTAAGTCAACTACGCAAGCTGCTATCCAATCATAGCAGTGGGCTTTTACTTCCAAGTCTTCTATGCGGCCCGCCCTTAAAAACTGAGCGTTTCTCCAGCCGGCCTCAAAACCAGTGTAGAAAATAGCCTATTACTTAATGATTTTGATGTTTTTTAATGTAATAACCATTTTAATGTCATAAGTATACATCAGACAATAGTATAAAACAATAAAAAAACGGCCAGTTCACTGCACCTTTAAGTGTTTTTTCTCAGTAATTGCTAATGCGACTTTTTTACATCACAGACTGAACAAAATTAAGCATTGCTTGGTAACTGGTTGCCCTAAATTGATATTATCTAATTGTGTACTTAAATTCAACAGCTGACAGCTATTCAACCTAAACCATTACGTACCTTTCTGTCAAAGTTATCTGACATTATAAAGATTAATTTGTTCTGACACAGTTTAACTCTGAGTTCTTGTCATATTTTAATGCCATTTTCTAAACTATAGTGAATAAACTGTGATAACGTGAGAAACGTTGAAGGTGTCTGTGCTTTAACATTAAAAATATTGCATTTAGAAAAAAACTTAAAGTTTCTAACTTATACCAATACTGTAGGAGCCATATTTAACAAACCATCACATGTACATTACAAATACAGTTTAACAATTTTTATGACATCATTCTGCACTTCATCTTCTGTGACACTACTGGTTTCGAATGGGGGAGGAGCCACTCAATATGTCTCATGCTAACTTTGTTTTAGTGCAAATTATCATGAAATGCATCAAACAAAAAAGTGTGACTCAACAACTATAGCTCAAGCCGACATTATATTTTGATTATAGTTTGTTCTCACCTAACTCCCAGGAATTTGGGCTGTTCCCCGGGCGCCGATGTCTTAGTTTCCATCTTGAGCGAGTCTATGTGGGCAATGGAGATGACGGTGGCCGCCACGTACCAGGGCAATCCCATGAACGAGCACAAGATCATGAGAATAGACACCCACAACAAATCCAAGTGGTACCCGGCCCCCTTCTGCGCTCAGGATAAAATAACAACACAAGTTAGTATAGTTCGTGAGTATATGTGTGTGTGAGTAAATCTAATTCCAGGACAGTTATAGTGTCATGCGTGCAGCCGGTAATGCTGTAATCCGACCGCGGCTTGGACACGATTGTCACTGGAATTTGTGTAACGGTTTGACATCGGCTCAGCTGCTTGAACCTTGAGTTTGTGTTCCTTGCGGTTGACAATGACGGCTGTGATCTGTTGGTCCATGAAGATGAGGATGGTGACCAGGAGAGCAGGTAAACTGGCCGCCAGGTACACCCACCAGGGGTTTCCTCCGAACGGTGGAACAAACCAACCGCGGTTTGGACTCGTCGGCTGTTACCACAAAAAGACATACAGTACATAATCAATATGACAACATGAGATTTGGAAAATATTATAAAATATTATAAATGCATAACATCAGATTAAGTGCGAGTCAATTAAGATTTTTCTTCAATGAAACAAGCAGAAAAAGAAAGATCATGGATGAGATCTCTTTGATAACTCAATAAAGGGCAAATAGAAACATTTGATTAAGTCTCTGTCATGGTCCTGTCCTCCTTGTCTTGAAATTTCTAGTTTTGTGGACAGGGTCATGACAGTACCATGTCTTGTGTGTGTTATGTCTTGTGTGGAGACATGTGGCGATTTGTTATGACATTGCGCCACGTGTCTTCTTGTCTTGTGCTTTGGCCCCACCCCCTTTTCTCCTATCATCTTCCCTTTAGTGTTTCATTCCCCTCACCTGCCCCGTGTAATCTTCCCGTTAGTGGTTGATTCTCCTCACCTGCCCCTTTTTAACCTCCCTTGTTAGTGTTCCCTATTTGTAGCCCCAGTTTCTGTTTGTCCCTTGTCGGTTCCTTCTTTGTACCATATTCGTGTTAGTCCCTGTCCAGTCTTGCCTTGCCCCGCCCCACCCCTTAGAGTGAGTTTTGTTTATTCTTACTTTAGTTCTTGTTTTGCCCCCTAGTGGGAAGTTTTTGTTTGCCTTTTTCAAGTCTTTTGTTATCGTGTTTGTTCCCCCATCGTGGGTTTTTGTTTCACATTTTAATAAACATTTTCTGTTAACCCCGTAACTGCTGCCTGCGTCTGGGTTCTGTCTGCAAACCGTGACAGTCTCATGCATCTCAGATATTTCTCCTGAGAGAGAGGCACAGATGTCTCTGTCATTAGAGTTTCATAAGAGATCTCAACAATGTCACAAACTGAGCTCAGATTTGTCAAGTCTGCAATCAAAAGTCAATATTATTAAAGATCTCATATGAACATTTCTCATCAAATTGACCCAAATCCATATTATTTTACCTCTACAATCTACATTAATTTTACACCGCCTTACTCTTCATGTGTTTCAACCATAGCACTTCTGTTTCAAGTTTCAGTTTTTTTTTCTCTTAAGCAATTTTTAGAGAAACATCTGAAACGCAGTTGATACTTAAAACACAACTAAGCACTCCATCAAATCTCCTAATCTCAGAAAGATCAAAAGTTTTCTTTTGGCTGTGCTCTGAGGTTTACAGTGTTAAATACTTCAATGAGTGCTTTTGAGGTATAATATGATACTATTAAGGGATTACCGTAACAAAGATGGGACCTCACAAAGAGATTAAATCCATTTACCACACACACACACACACCTTGAATTCACTTGGCACTAATAATTTGGGTGTATCCACACCGACCAGTACGTCCACACCGCAGAAGATCAGAATGGCCAGAACAATGGCGAAATCACTGATTAGTTTGCGAACCTGCAAAAATGTAACAAGTGAAGTCATTCAAAAGCGATGCAAAGTTACGTTTTGATTGAAAAAAGATTATAAAGAAAAAACTTGAATATTACTGCGTCATAAATAAACTGTGAACAATAAGAACACAAATAAATAACGTCAATTTCAACAACAATTACAAATATTTTGGACAATGTTGTGTTTTAAAAGACCAGATGAAGTATAGCGTGTCGCACTTTGAAGTCACGGACACGGATCACTTTCTAGAAACACTACAAATACCAGAACAGACAGTAAAAACATAATCTCAAACTCCAATTGATGGAGATTAATGGCGATTTACAATTTTTTAATGAGTGCAGATAATACGCTAAACATTTTTGATAGGATCAGTGTGAACTATTTTCCATTAGAGCTGCCAAACCAAAAGAGCAGTTTCATTCGAAAGCAAATGACTTTCAGATCGCAGCTTGATGTGCGTGTTTGGGCAGGTTGTGTTTTTCCTGCGAGGATAAAACATCCTCCTGAGGATGATAAAACCTGATTAATGTGTGATGTTGACGCGTGCGCGTGTATACCGTAGTTGGGAAAAATCTGCTGGTTTTGAACTTCTTCAAACCCATGGAGCAGGTGTATGTGCCGAAGAACAGGATGAATGACATCAGCGTGATGTCGGGCACGTAGTCACATGCCGGACCAATCAGCTGTCCGCCCCACTCCAAACACTCAGTGCGTGTCAGCGATGCCCACGTCGCGTTCATGTGCTGCTGCGCAGACACAGATGTAGTATTTTAATTCGTATTAATCACGTTTCATCATGTGTTTGTGCAGTAACTAGGCAATAAATGGTTGATCATAACAAATCTGAGGGTACAGGTGCATTGTGGGTATCTCAAAGTAGAAACACACAGAGTTTTTACCTGCCCGGTGCTGTTCATCAGAGCTTCGATTTTGTCCATGTAAAGTGCAGAACTGTTGCCTTTGAAAGAAGAACATACACTATAAGAAAAATGTTTCGTGAGAAAGAACAATTCAACTTCAAAATAAAAATTCTGTCATTATTTATTCACCCTGAAGTGGTTCAAAACTGGTATCTGAGTCTTTCTTCAGTACAACATAAAAGAAGATATTTTGAGAAATGTCTTACCGTCCGGAGGGGTACAGTGGCATCCTTACTGCGTGACAAGATTCATGTCAAAGTCTGAGTTGATGTGATGGTGATCTGCCAGTTTGAGCATCTTCTTGAAAGCGTCATAGATGAAGATGAAGCTGATGAGAGCAGAGAATCCTTCCTCTGTGAAGCGGGTGAAATACTGAATCAAGAAACTGGCGTCTGTGGCGACCAGAAGCAGACACATGAACGCCGACCACAAACCGATCCACAGCCGGAACTCCAGATAGTCAAACTCATTATCCCTGAACCATTCAAAATAGAAACATGAGAGACGCATGGACCACCAGCCAATCACAGATCAGGTGAATGAAACAAAACTGGAATAAACAAATGACATAACTTAATGAAACGTTTGGTCAGATATATGCTTGTCTATATGATGATCCTGCAATTATGTCACAGCAATGTGGGTGGAAACCCTCAGCTGAACTGATAAGAGTCTAGCAGACACAGACATGAAATCTGACTCAATTATTCATAATGGAACATAAACAGAGAAAGGTGAAACCTGAGCGAGAGAGAGAGAGAGAGAGAGAGAGAGAGAGAGAGAAATGTATTTCACACACACAAACACACAGACAGCGTGACTGGACAGAAAACAATGAGATGCGTTCTCGGAACTCGGAACGTTTTGTGCCTCAAGTGACACGCAACCGAAGAATTTCAAAGCAATGTTGCTTGTTTTGTTTTAGTGAAATGTGACATATTGAGAGAAAAAAAATCCATGCCAATGTCCTGAAATCCTAGACCTTCATAAAAGTGATCATTTAAGCTTCAGATGCTGATTGGTCACAACAGCGGTTCCAGTCGTGCTAAAATACATGATCTCTAGATCTTCATCTAAAGGGACGGGTGAGCTAAAAAGAAAAATGTTGTCATATTTACTCATTTACCCTTAAAGGGATAGTTCACCAAAACATTTAAAATGCTGTCTTCATATACTCACTCTCGAGTTGTTCCATATCTGTATAAATTCGCTTGATGAGCACAAAAGAAGATATTTTGATGAATGTAGGAAAGCAAACCGTTCTGGGGCACTATTGACCACTTTTCTCATTTTACCCACTATGGTAGTCAATGGTGGCCATGAACTGTGTGGTTACACGCATTCTTCCAAATATCTCTCTCTGTGTTCATCAGAACAAAGACATTAATATAGATCTGAATCAACTCCAGGACGAGTAAATGATGACAGATTTTTTTGGGGGGTGAACAATCCCTTTAATGAATTTGTTGAATAAAGTAATGTGTTGCATTATTGTGTATGTTTGTGTGATGTGTTTGGTGATACGCACTTGCTAAAGTTGAACAGCAGACGTTCAAAGACCAGGACGGGTCCAGTACTACTGAGGATGGTGAGAGGTTGACCGGCGAACATACAGAAGACAGCACCAGCTAACGCCGTACCGAGAAAACTCTCCAACACACCCTGCAGAGCAAGAGAGAGAGAGACTTACAAAGATTTACAAAAAGCCAAAGGCGTGACTACGGTGTAAAAAGAAAACCAAAGTAATCCATTTAAATGCTTGTCTGAGTAAACTCATTAAAACTGGATCTCTATCAGATTTGTGTGACGTCAGCTGCTTTTTGACAACACACCAGATGTAAAACTGCTTATTCAGACAAACGGCTGTTTCCAACACAAACAACTGCAGTTGTCTCTTTGTGGTGCTTGCTAAAGCAATATATTTAAAACCAAACCCCCACACATACTTCGTTCTTTATTATTGTTTTATAATAATCGAAACCTTTGAAATATCTGAGCCGGGTTTCAAAGGTGAGGGCAAAGGTCACAGAAGGGATTCCCTGCGGAGGGATTTTACAGAAGTGCACTTGTGCGATGTGATATCTGCGTGTGTAATCCGAGGTTATTTTGAGCTCATCCTCCTTAGCCTGCGCCCTATAAATGAACTGCTAAATATAAACGCAAACACCGCAGTCACTGCATGTGTCTGCACAAACCTATGACTATATATACACATATACTCATTTGAAGAAAAACCTTATTCCTTCTTTTCTCAGTACTGCACTGATCAAATTCTAACGGATCTAAATCTAACTTTTGATGACTCATCTCGCACCACACAGATTTTTGTCCAATCAAATGCTCTGTAGATTGAGCGCGTCCCTCACCCACCAGCACCTGTCACTGGCTAACAACAACTGGCATGGCGTTTGGGGGACGATCCTTTCCATTTGTCCATAAGGAATCAACAGGGATGAGAGAGACACACACACACATAGTTAGATGTAGTTTTTAAATTCCTAGACGTGTGAATACAATGTCAGCCAAATTGTATCTACAGGAACTCCAAAATAAGTTGCTAAGCCACACTGTCTGACACCATTTTGGTAGAAAACACACTGTGTTCACATGATTGATTGCTTGAGTGAACTGTCTTACCTGCATGTTCTCCGTAGCATCTCCCAGCAGCCCTCCAAAGGTGATGGCGTTAGTTACGGTGCCCAGGTAAATAAACAAGATGGTCGACAGAGACTGAATGTGCAGGGCGTCGTAAAAGTCACTGGCGAAAAATGGAAGTTTTCTTTTGACGTCCAGAATGAGACCACCACAGAACCTGAGGAAAACAGAAAAATACCTTAACCCTTACAAAAAATGTTTATTCAAGTGTGCCTTTTTGTCTCCTTTGTGTATTATTTTTATACCCGCATATCTATATATCTGTCTTTATATAGTTAATAAATAAATACTGCTGATACGGTAAACAAGTGAAATAAAGTAAAGTAAAGCAATATAATAATATAATGTAAAAAATAAAGGCTAAAATATGTAAATAAACCAAAAATGTAAAACCTAAAATTAAAATGATCTTTTTTGTTTACAGTAAAGTGAAATGTGTTGGTAAATAAAACTACACCACCACCAGTGTTGGGTAAGTTACTCTGAAAAAGTAATTAATTACTAGTTACTAATTACATATTCAATAGTGTAATTAGATTACTGTACAAATTACTTTCTATATCTTATATCAACCTTGATTAGTTAAGTGAGTCAAGGATAGACATAAAACAACTCTTCATTCAAATAAATCATATAAAACTACATCAAGTACAATTATTAACTGACTTGTATAGCAAATGTGAGAAAGATACATGAATGCATGCATTTTAAAGTTAGATTTTGAATTTTAATGTCAATTCCACTATTGTATACATTACACAGTATTTAATTCAGTTACATCAGAAGTAACTGTAATTAAATTACAGAACAAATAAGAGTAATCCCTTACTTTACTTTTTTAAGGGAAAAGTAATTAAATTACAGTAACTAATTACTTAGTAACTAGTTACACCCAACACTGACCACCACTCATTTAAAAGCACACTTTTATACAATTTAGCCTTAAGTAGTACTTACAAGTGTACTAGTACTAGTACTTACTACAAAACTAACTTAACAAAATTTATTTTAAGTACACTTCATTTGGTAAGGAAAAAGCTTTAAATTATTTTAAATATATAAACACCAGAATATAAACTATAGCAAACTGGAGCTGAAATATGTTAAATTGTTGTTGTATTAGAGAATTTGAAAATATCTAGACTTAAACTTATGTCTCAATCTGTTGCAGCATCTGTCAACCATTATGGTCTGACGTCATCTCATGTTCTACATCACCTCACTGTGTCCGTTTAACCATGCATCTGTCAATACTCACTTTCCAGTCAGTTTGAGTTCTTCGCCCACTGCGTGACCCCCGCCGTCCCCGTCCCCCCCGCTGTGTGGCGTCCCTCCGTTCATCTGCAAACCGTCCCATCCGCTCGCAAGAATGTTCTTACTGCACACGCACACAGACAATCACATTGCTGTTATAACTCTATTATTTCCATCGCTCGATCAAATGTCATGTAGTTCATTGAATTAAAGATGATGCGCTATAAGGTCAGTGATTAAATACCGCTTGTCCGCAGACGGAACAGATTTAGGAGGTTCGATCCTGATATCCGGATCCCATTCTCCCGGAGGCAGAACGATCACTTCATCCAAAAACTCGTCTATGCCTGCCAGCAGGTCCCCTCGATCCTTAGCTTTGTAAGCTATATCGTGAAACACCTGCAGAAGATGGAAATCACAGAGCGATGAGAGAACAGATCAGAAATATAGGAACACACAGCTTTGGCGCACACACACACACACACACACACACACACCTCATCAGACATGAGCGTGGCAATGGCCCGGCCGATCTCACGGTACGATTTGGCCTTTCCTTTAGGCCCCAGCAGAACAAAAAGAAATCTAAAAAATGAAAAAAAAAACATACTCGTTACTATAGCAACAGGTGTATTATGGTCGTGATGGTTGTGGTGTTGCCATTAGGTACCGTGTGGGAACGGGAACCTCAGTGAGACCTCCTAACATGAGCGCCTGCTGAAGACGTACGAATGCTATGAAGGGAGCGTCCAGAAAATCCACCTCGCCGACCAGCACGTTCGATGCTTCTGCGTCCTGAGGGATTTTCTTCATGAACTTATTGTTCAACTACAGATAAAAGATAAACAAGGATGGTGAATTGAAAGAATCTATTGGTTTGTGAATATAAGTTCTGAAAATGTCGTCACACTTCAAATCTGTACGACTTACTTCTGCGGAACACGAAAGAAGATATTTTGAAGAATGTTGGTGACCAAACAACACTGGCCCCCATTGACTTCCACTGTATGGACACGGAATCACATTTCGCAAAATATCTTCTTTTGTGTTTCACAGAAGAAAGAGTCACATGCAGGTTTTCAATAACTTAAGAGTGAAGAAATGATGACAGAAATGTTATTTCTGGGTGAACTGTCCCTTTAGGGTCATCTATATCCGAAAACTTTCAACATATATTCCAACATACATTTCAAGAAATTTCGATTTGTGGATCATTTGGATAAACAACACTGACAATAGAATCATAATTTAATCGAATCATAATTACATACATTTAACACAATACAGAATGTGTTTTGTATGTCTGTGGCATATTCAAGTCTTTCTCTGTCTAACACGCACACACACAATATTTCTGTCTTTCTTCAAACACACACACACACTCACTCTCACTCACACACACATCTAAACACACCTACACGCACACACGTGTTGGGTTTCCATGTTTTATGGGGACATTCCATAGACGCAATGGTTTTTATACTGTACAAACTGTATATCATATTCCCTACTCCTAACAATCACACACAACTGTTTGCTCTTTTATATTTTCACAAATGTTTATTCTGTATGATTTATAAGCTTGTTTCCTCATGGGGACCAAAAAATGTCCCCACAAGGACAAGGATTTTGGATATTGCCATCTTTGTGGGGACATTTTGTCCCCATACCTTAGGGTTTACCCTTTGCACACACACTCACTCACAGATCAAACACGGTAAAGGTTACCGCCACGCAGAACGTTCCCATTTAATCAAACCGGTTCCGTAAAACCAGAGCAACGTCTTATCAAAAAAAGTGATAAGTGTCTTTATGTGATCAAATTACAGTGAAATAAAATAAAGTCTGATAAGATTTCTATGTCATGGAAAGAAACAAGTTCACAGCCAGTCTGACTTTTAAAGCACTTCACTGGTGATAAATGTGAGCGATGACAGTCTGAAACACACACAGACGGTATCACACAACAGAGGACTTGTGTGTGTAATGTTTAACTGTCATGTTTGTGGTCTGCGAGGTTATCTGTATAATTATTACAGCAGTGAGAAAACACACAGCCACAGAAAAGTTCCAAACCACACTTAATCGACAAATATTGACGCAAGCCGCTGCAGCTATGTTTTGTCCTTGGGCTTGAAGGAGTCAGGGATTCAAACACATGCTGCGTGTGGAAAATGTTTTTCGTCCTATTTAGTACACTAGAGATACACTAGAGACCATGTGCGATGACTTGTGCACAATAAGGGGGCGTTTACACAGATGCTGTTCAACAAAAAATAAAAACTCAAAAAAAATTCTATGAGAGTTCTGAGGGCATGAAAATGCAAACTTTTGAAAATGGGTTTCAAATTGAATGGATTTAAAACTATACTGTTATTTTCTCTCTGTGTAAACTACAAAAATGCTAATTTGTGGAAAAGGTGATGTCATTTACATAAATATTACAAGTACAACAATCTATAGCCATGCGAGCATACTTGGCAACCAAAACAAAAATGTCCCACTGTGCTGCTCAAGACACGTACTGTATGTTGCGTCGCATTCACCTTCTTATACTATGCACTAAAAGTATGTACTGTTTTTGTTATGGAAAAGTATATCATTTTTAGCCATTGTTGCCTAGACGACATTGTGAACATTAACTGTCACGAACATCAAAATACATTTCTTCTTTGCATTTAAGTGTTTATTCGTTTACTATTTCTTATGCAATGTTTACTGTAAACTTACATTTATTAATTCAGTGAAGCGTCTTTTATTTAATTTTATAAATCTAATAAAGTGTCACTAAACTTCACCTGCTCACAGTGAGTTTTGGGTAATATCGGCCGTTTAAAGGCACAGTTCCCCCAAACATCAAAATGTTGTCATCATATACTCACCCTAGAGTTGTTCCAAATCGGTATACATTTCTTTGTTCCGATGCACACAGAGAAAGATATTTGGAAGAACGCTTGTAACCAAACAGTTCTTGGCCACCATAGCAGGAAAAATGACAATGGTGGTCAAAAGTGCCCCAGAACTGTTTGCTTTCCTACATTCTTTAAGATATCTTCTTTTGTGTTCAACAAAGAAATTTCTCCTATCAATGTTGGGCAAGAACTGTTTGGTTATAAGCAATCTTCCATATATCTTTCTCTGTGTTCATCAGAACAAAGAAATGTACACAGATTTGGAACAACTTGAGGGCAGGGGTGTGTCCAGGATTGTGGGGATCATGGGGTGGCAAAGGGGGACAAGAGCATAATGAGGGGTGGCAACCTAAACACATAAATCTTCATTTTCGCAGTTGCATTGTCAGGATTAGGAATATTATAGATTCCTGATAATTGATCCCTATTATAGTCTGGCTCAGATATTTTTTCTGATTAGCATTTCTGAAAAAATAGTTTTATTTAACTTTGACCTGTTTTTGCATACATTAAGGGTTTAGGTGATGATTATGATGATGACTTCTTTCTTACAATAGTAAAGGAATAAATAGTGTTCACATAAATTGTTCAGGGAAAAGGTGAATTCTCCCCTTAGAGGATTTGTACATATTGTTTCAGGTCACAAAATAGTGCCTTGAAAACTCTCTAGTAAACTATCTAGTCTGTTTCCCAGCACAATTCAATCCAAACTATTATATAGTATATTATATTGTTGTTTCTTAAAGACAACTGCAGAAACTTGATATAGGCCTAACTACTTAGTTAATTGCTGATCATAGCTGTTCTAAAATCCTGATAGAAAATTATTATTTATTTTCCAGGCTACATCATATGTATAAAAACAGACACTATATGTATAAAGAATAAATATGAATATATACACAAACGTGCAGTCAAGTAAAGCTGTTTATGCCAGACGGATCTCTGGAGGTCAGATTGAGAGATGTATAGTCTTCACTTCCTAGCATGCACTGCTGCGGCTCTTTCTTGTCCAGCAGCGCACACTTTATTTACTTTAGTTAGTTTTATCTTGTACAGCTAGTACATACACTTTGTGGCGTCATTTGTGTGTACTTTAACTACACACAAATTACAACACTAGTACTTTAACTTTACACTTTGCCTTACGCAATTTTTTAATTTAAAATAAATTAATATAAAGAAATAGGCTATGCGAGAATGCACTTTCATACTGAACTCGCCGAGGTAGAGAGAAGGAAAGAGATCGCATTTAGAACTGTCTTTCTCTCTATGACAGATAAACTTTACAGTTAATCCGCGGGTCAGAAGCATCGGAACAGTGGTGCGCGTTCCACACGCTTCACAGATCAACCTGTGATCAGCCTGCTCAAACGCCGACAGACACGCGTCTCTATCAGAATATTAGCAATTTGCGATTTTGAGCAAAAATAACGCTCTCCAAAAACCTAATCCAAAAATTGTTTGACAACTGAGGTGGCAAAGCTCATTTTCAGGGTGGCAGCTTCCACCCGGTGCCACCCCTGTGGACACGCCACTGCTTGAGGGAGAGTAAATGAAGACAGAACTTTCATTTTTGGGCGAACTGTCCCTTTAAGTGTCAATGGATCTGCCCTTTGAATTTGAACCGGAAACAGTAGACCGTCCAGGTACTTTGAGAATACTCACTTCAACATACTATGATTTGGAAAGTACTCTATTTCGAATACCATTTAGGATGGACACACAGCCCCGCCCATCCCCTGCCTGTGGAAGAGTGCGACATGGTTTCCAAATGAAATGACGCTTCTGCAATCGCCGGTTTCATCAGCTTAGTAAATAAATTCACGGGAAAGCTTATACAGAGACATTACGACACTGGTACGCAGCGTTTCTTTCAAAAGTGACATCACCAACTACTGGTCTGACATGCATAACACAGCACTTTAAGTCATTTTTATGGCTTCATGTGAGCAGGAATAGTTTTGACAGCATTGTCGTCTGTCACTTCAAAAACATAAAGCAAAAACTTTTCTGCTTTTGTTGTGTAAATGTGCACTGAAAACAGAATTCATCTGAACAAAAACCCACTGCACAGTACCTGATCTTTCTCGGGTTTGTCTGAGAGGTCACCGAGGCTGTTGGAGGTCAGGTTACGTTGGGCAGTGGTTGGGCTACCTGCAGAGGTCATACAGGGTCAAAGGTCAAACACTGATCAGCACGAAACCCTTACGCAGGGAAAATATGATGATGGCTCAGGTTTTTGCCATCGCCTCAGCGTGCTTTCTGAAGGCCACTATCTACACTGACATCTATGGAAACTTTTCCTCTGTTTGAGGGGTCAAGATAAATGAGAAATGATTACGGAGAACAACTAAATCAATGTGTGCCTATGTTTGAAATGCTACGTTACTGTATACTATACAGTATATACTGCATACTATCTATTAGACTAGCAAATAGTGTGCAAACAGCGCATCATTTAACAAGCGGTGTCTGGTTATTATCTTCTGGACATGTTGCATTTTTGCCAGGGTGGATTCGGGAGGGGATATGACATGCCCAACATAACTTAAATGTGTGACTTTAGGGGGCGGGGCATTCGTTCCATGTTTCACATAGTTATCAATTCACAAATACATGACTGGCTTAGGAATTAATTTTAGGTCTTAATGTTACAGACTTACAGAGAAGTCCCATGCTGTTGCTTCTCTGCATCTGCATTTGCTCTTCGGGTTCAAAGTTGGTAAAGCAAGGCACAGAGTGATCGAGAGAACTGCGCGCTTCACACACAGACACAGAGAATAAGAAAGAGACAGAAACAAAAGTGCATGCATGTCAGACAAGTGGGAAGACCGAGAAACAGGGAAGAGAGAAAATCAAGGATTAGAGCAGGAAAAACGTCAGGTCTGGAAAACATCAGCAGTCGCAGCGACGCTTTGGGGTTCACTTTGTGCTTCACAATGAAAGCAGCCATCACCACACGGACACTTTATTGTACAACAATGTTTGAGAAGACAAAACTAGTGTTGAAGAAGCTTTGAGTGCACAATACAATGTGACATAACAGTAATGCAGCGGTATTACTAAATGTGGAAATAGTAGCTGTCATGCTACTAATACTGTTCTACAAAAAATTTTCTGTAAAAATAGTTTTTAATTTACCCACAAGGCTGTTAAAGAAACAATCTATGACTTGTAAGAATGCAAGCTCATGTGACATGAGACACAGAGAGAGAGAGAGAGAGAGAGAGAGAGAGAGCAGATAAGTGCAGGAGATGAAAGTGAGAGTCAGAGGAGAGATGTGGAAAGTGATATAGTTGTGTTACCATTCTCCTGATGGCTGAACAGTCGACTCGCGCTGGACACGCTTTTGCCGATGTCAGCCAGGGAACGCAGGTTGGACTTCTTGGTCTGGTGCCGATGCTTTCGTAACAGCGTGTACATGACCATATCCTTCAGATCGGCCTTCAGCTGCCCGCTCTCAATCTGACTGTCTGTGATCATTTCTGAAAGAGAGAGACAGAGAGATCCGTCCCATCAACTTCTCGTGCTTGTATTCTGTCTCTCAATCTCAGGAAGAATTGTTCCAAAGGAGCCAAAAAGGGTTTTGAAGTCGGATTTCACGAGAGCATTTTAGGTCAAAGAATTTATAGTTCATCAAAAAGCATCCGTGAAAGACACAATCAAATGGTTAGTGTTTTACTTGTGTTGGTGTGTTGGCTGCTGAATCGGACACAGGACGTGTCAAAGGGCTCGTCTCTTACTTAAAAATAGCCAGAAAGCTTTAGTTACATCACCGCCATCAACATTAGCTGCTGCTTACTATTGTTAGTTAAAGGCAGAAGGTAGGTGTTAAAGGGACAGTTCACCCAAAAATAAGAAAATGATGTCCTCATTTACTCACCCTCGAGTTGTTCCAAATGATTTTTTTGTTTTTGTTTTGATGAACATAAAGAGAGATATTTGGAAGAATGCTTGCAACCAAACAGTTCTTGGCCACCATTGACGACCATAGTAGGAAAAATGACAATGGTGGTGCCTCCGAACTGTTTGCTTTCTGACATACTTCAAAATATCTTCTTTTAATATCTTCTTTTGTGTTCAACAGAACAAAGAAATTTATGAAGCAATTTTTCCTACGATAGTCTTATCTTGACTATAAAGTTATAAAAACGTTTCTAAATTTCATAGAATAGCAGTCCACAACTATTTTCAATTTTTTTGGGCCTGACGAACGCTACAACATCAAAATCTGATCAGTGCCATGCTCAAGCATTTAAAATGTGAATGCTTACTATAAATATATAACGTATGAAATATAGTTCGGTCTTTAGGATTATTGTTCTTAGACAGGTGTTTAGACAAACCAATGCAACATTTTGGCCCGGTTTTCCCAGAAGAAGAAAAAACAGATGTGCATATTGTGATAATAGTTCATTCTGTCAACTTTTATAAGTACAGTTACCTGAAGAGATGACCATAAAAGTAACCGACGTGGACTAAACCCCACAAAACTCAATGACTTGAATTATAACTCTATAAAAAAGCTGAGTTGTATCAACTCTTGGTTGGTTAAAACATACACCAACCCAACCTTTGTTTTAAATGAACCTGGACAAAGGCTGTTTGACTTAACCACGGGTTAAAACAGAGCAGAATATTTTTGTGTGGGGGTTCTTCAAAGACCGTTTATTTTTTTTAGTAGTGTCATGCTGAATTGCGTTTTTACCAACTATCTGCTGAAGCGAGTTGGCCTCCATGTCCAGCATGATGGCTCCCTTCTCGATGCAGTTCTTCAGCTGGAACAGTGAGTGCAGAGAGAGTGTGGCCACGTGAGGTTTACTCCAGCGTTCACCACCCTTCTCTACCTTCTCTTCAAACTTTAACCATCTGAAACACACACATAACACTTACAGTAAAGACGTTGACATTTATTTCGGGCTTTGGTAACAGGGTTTGAAAACACTGCATTTTGAACAGGTACCCTGGTATTACCATGTTTTTTGCACAGGTAACCGTGCTAATTTGCAAGGGGTTTATTGTTAATGTGCATAGACACAGAGAGCTGAAACACGCTATTTGAAAACCATTCAAACTTTTTCATAGAAAGATCTGAAGACAGCAAAACATCCACAAAACCACAGACAGACGTGTAACACAAGCGACTTTCTGCCTGCTAACAAAAAGCTTTTAATTGTAAAATAAGAGGAATCAAAATCATTCAGTTAAGCTTCTTAAACCTCTGCTTGGCCTATTATCGGCTTACCCGTGTCTCTCCAAACGGGTATCTGTCTTAGAAAAGTTATACCTGACCTCCACACACACACACACACACACACACACACACACACACACACACATACGTTGAGTTGAATTTAGCAAAGCGTGGGTATGATATCCGAGATAAAAGTGATACATACTCACAGACATACACACATACCGCCGCTTTGATATGTTACCTGAGACACAGGTGAACCCAGAGACCCATGAGAACGCACATGTGCACACACCGCATGTGAATGGCTCTTCTGTTAGCAAGTGAATTCATTTCAACATGATCCATCCGGTTTAGAAATTCTTTCACAAAAACAGTAAAGGATTTGAAACTATATCAAATTATATAAACCGATATATAACAATATAAACTCAAAAACTTTTGGTACAAAAATAAAAGCTCTAAGATATATCGTAATTAGAGGAATATCACAAATATGCATATCGCAAGTAGAGATGCACTGATATATCGGCCAATAATTGGTCATAATAAAAGCCTTTTTTACACCGAGAGAGGACAGAAAAATGCAATAAATGTGTGCTCTGTATATAGAAAATGTTAAGAAACATCGCCAGTTTGATGTTCAATATTAATAGACATCACATTAAATAATAACATTCAGAAAGTAAAGAAATATTAATCTAATCCCAAGAATCGGTATCGGCAGATATCACTCTGAATAATCGGTATCTGTGGAGAAATTTAGTATCGGTGCATCTCTAATCGCAAGTGAATGCAAGAAACTAAAGCTTTAAAGTTTAGGTTGGTGCAGATAGCAGAGAGACAATGCTTCTTTGGTGCTGCTTTTCTTGAAAATCCAATTTGCAGTTTGTAATTTAAATTGATTTAACAAACCTTAAGCATGATCATATTGCAATACAGCATATTGAATTATTTAGCAATTTATCACATTTTCCTTCAATATCATGCGGCCCTGGTATAAATGTCCTGGATTATTAAAAATAACCACAAACAATCGTCACATAGATCGTATCATATGCTAATATTTGCTGAAGATAACTCTGGGACATGATTGAAGACGCTACAATAAAGACTTCATAATAAGTGGTGCAGAAGTCAATGTCTGGTTTGTTTTACATTCATATCGTCGAACAAGCGTATCGCTGGTCTACAGCCCACAGAAATCCATTTAGCATGTCGTGTGGTTTGGTCAGGCGTGTTGCCTGTAGTAACAGCAGATGCCTAGGTGACTGCAAAAGCCGCAAAACAGGTTTTACATTTTGATGGTATTCCAAGGATGAATTGCTCCAATGAAAGGAAAATCTCTTAATACACAATTTACATCTGGGACAGGAAGGATATAAACACTGCGTGTTAGTATATATAGTAACTACGTCATTTTATAAAACTAAATGGAGTCCTGTCCTTATTTTTAGATATGTCCGTGCCCAATAAGACCTGTGGATTTTCAGCCACCCAATACACACAGAAAATCAAATCCACTGGGAGCAAATGAACGCTGCTTTGTCCTCACTGAAACATCTTTCTTCTTCTTTGTCTCGCTTGTCGTCCGCCGAGTCATTCTGCTGGTTCAACTGCATCAGTTCTGCATATCTGAGTCTCAAATCACATCCTTACGTAACGTAAAAAGGCCAGATGTACACCTCAGATAACTTCTGCTGTTGAGTTTCAAGTGTTATTTTCTGCTTGACCTTTTTCTGGAGGGCTTATCGTGAGGTAAACACACACAGGAACGTGTGAAATCTTAAGAACACTCAAGTGGCATGCAACATTCATGAGCACCTGAAAATGACGTGCGCAGTGAATGCTTCTGTTTCCCTCTTCAAGTGCGTGTCTACTGTCTTGACAAAGTTAGCAAAATCTAAAAACAACTTTCAGGCACCATTGGGTTTGCTGACACATCTTAAAATGCCATGGTGTGTGAAAACAAGCTTGCATAGCGTTAAAGAAAAGAAAATTCTGTCATCATTTATTCACCCTCATGTTATTCCTAACCTGTATTACTTATGAAAAGAAGATCATTTGAAAGACGAAACAAAAATGAACCCCATTGACTTTCATTGTATGGACACAAAACCACAATTTCTCAAAATGTAATCTTTTGTGTTCTACAAAAGAAAGACTCAAATACAGATTTTGAATGTTGTGAGGGTGAATAAGTGATGGCAGAATTTTCATTTTGGGTGAAGTATCCCTTTAAAGGAGTAGTTCACTTTAAAATAAGCCCCCATTGACTTTTTCATAGTAGGAATAAAAATCACTATGGAAAGTCAATGGGGGCTTATTTTAAAGTGAACTACTCCTTTAAGGCCCATTCACACGAAGAATGATAACTATAACTATAACGATTAACTTTCACAACACAGGATGATAACATTATGTTCATTCTAAGCTTGCGCACTGCAGTTTTACATATTAATGCACGAGCCCTTTAATTGGAATGGATTTTTAATGTTTTATCGTAAAAAAAACATCACTCTGAAAGTGATCCCAACCCAATCATTCCTCCACTTTATCGTTATAGTTATCGTGCTTGGTGTGAATTAGTCTTTACTATACTGTATGTTTTTAAAACATCACCTCCCGGTTTCCTTCCACTCCATCTCTTGACCATCGACAGCAAGTAGTTCGTCCAGTTCGGTAAAGAGCTGAGGTGGAGACGGGCCGCTGTCATCCTCTCCCAAAATAAAACGTATCCGTTCTGCCGCTGGAGACACTGAAGAGACTGAAGAGAAAACAGCCAATCGGCATTGAGAGACGTCACCACAACCAATGAACTACTACTAAAAATATCTGGATCTTATCTAGATCTTGACTTCACTTAGAATCTTGAACAACTTTCTTTTGTAGTTCAGTAGTGTTTACACTGTAAGGTGGGACTGTAAGAATCATTTCCTCGGTAGGTTTTATGTAACATTATGTTGAAAGAGATTTTTCGTATATTTGGTTTTTCAGGAAGCAACACTTTATTTCCTGGACACCAGAAATAGTTGCAGGATAGTTCATGACATGCGGAGCGTTTGAATCTCACAGGGAAGTTGTCAACACAATGCAAGGCAAAGACAGAAGACATTCCAGATGAGAACACAACGAAAGAGTATCAGGAAGCCCAGTGTTTTATTATAAATGAATTAAGTCTTTGTTTCTCACATATCAGGGTTGTTATAGTAGAAGTGACACCACACCTTTTCTTAAGTGGAAACTGTTTTTCCTTTTACAAAGACTCGATTCTTCACATGGGCAGGTTGATTTTCAGGTGAAACGAGATCAAATAATAGGTCACAGACACATCCCTTGGAAAAGTAAGGTAATGTTTGTCTACGTCTTAAAAGAAACAACAAAAAGTACTGTGATTTTTTCCTGTAAGGGAAATAATTTACTTGGTGAATTTCAACACAGTTTCATCAAACAGTCATTGAGTTACAAATAATGATATTTTTTAAGCATGACGATGGCAATATGATCCGTGATTACAAGAAACACATCAAATAATTATTTCCCTCACATTTATAGTTGCAAACAATCTTGATGTGTCATAACGTCTACTTGATCAAAGCATGCGTGTTCATTTTACAACAGCTTCAAACTCATCCACTTCTTGATTCATAAAGCAGACTAAAACAGCTCCAGTACATCAGCTACATAGTTATTAAATCGTTAAAAAAAACACAGTTACAAACTTGACACACTAACATAAAGTGTCTCTTTTCTCACAAACTGGATGCATACTGTCACGCTACACTAGCCAAACTTACACGATTGCTTGTTCCCAGTGGCCTAAAACGGCCGGTCAGGAATAAATAAGGCCACAGTGTACTGAAGCGAGCGAGAAAAGAACATCCCACCAGTCTTTGTTTGGCTCTGTGCCTCTTAACCTGGGCTAACAGTTAATGCCTTTTACCACCAGTGACTACATTTACCCGTTATACACGCTCAAATACACACTAACAGCATTATAACAATCAGCTGACCTCTAATGCTAAACGTGTTAGGACTGTAAGAATACCAGACACAAATCCACTGCACAAAACTCACGGTATTCATGTGAGAAATGTTAATAATGGGAACTGAAACTAGTCATGTGTGAAGTCTGCTTCCTCACGTTTTTTTAAAGCGCACTTTCAGAAAATCCAACACAGAGTGATTGAGTGAGTGAGTGTTTTTTTCATTTTATTTTATATTTAAAATGATTATTTTTCTTTCTGTTTGTACATTTTTGCACTATTTGTATGGTTTTTTTTCCTTTATTTTCTTTTCTTTTACTTTAATTCATTTGATATTATTACAATTATTATTTCTCTTTCTGTTTGTACATATCGTGGCAGTCGTGGCCTACTGGTTAGAGAGTCGGACTCGTACGTGTGTTATCTGACAAATAGGTCACTTTCACTTTATTTGCACTATTCATATGCCGCCCAGCTGAAAATGCTTTGGCAATATAAAAGTACCTTTTGTAATGACAATAAAGCACACTTAAATTTTAAAATTTTAACAATTGGAACAACATAAAGGATTGTTTTAAGGATAGAAAGAGTAGAAAAGAAATAGAAGTCTGAACTAATCGGTCAGTAAGAGAAAGACAAAAAGTGGGGGAGGTGGAAAGTGAGAGAGAGGTAGACTGAGGTAGAGAGAGGTAAAAAATGAGTGAGAGAGAGAGAGAGAGAGAGAGAGAGAGATGTAGACAAACAAACAAACAACTGCCTTGATCAAACACAAACCATGTACACAAATTTCATGTTAAAAGTCCCTTCTTTATATTATATATTTTTATTTATTTATTTTTATTTTACCCCTCACCTACCAACTTATGTAGTACCACCTTATTATTGTGATTTTGTATACAGTATTTTCTGTTATGACTTGTTTTATGTGAAATGCTTTAGCAATATTGTACCTACACAACCGAATAAAACAGAGAGACAGAGAGAGAGCGGCAGAAAGGTTTCACAAAGGATACGTGCAGATAACAGTGACCGTGCACTTGTTTAGTTTGACACTTTGCTCTTTTCAGTGGTGTCAGTGATTTGAAGAGATTAGCACATGAAGACAAAGACTTTAAACTGAGGCCATGAGCATTCTGCCTTATCTGTGTTTCAATGCTGATTCATGTAATCACTCACTCGTTCTTTATAACATCCTGGATTGCTCTGTGGAATCTCTGTTATTGTTCTCTGAAATACGTCTGGTTGAAGTTGAGTCAAAAGCAAGCAAACTTACGTTTCCATTTGTCTAAAGGAAGAGTCCACCCAAAACGGATCACATTGTCATCGTTGACTCATGACATTTCAACATCGTATTATTTTCTTCCTTCTTGTGAACAACGGTTTAAAGTGTCAACATTACATGTTTAATGTACTTTTAATATCAGAATAAGTACTGTACTTGACAATTTGAATTTATTAGCCTTTTAACTGAAAGAGAAGAAAAGTGGATGTTGATTTGTACTGCCATAAGACAAAATGTTCTTTGTGGGGCGAACTGTTCCTTTAAGATGATGTCACATACTCCACACTTTGCCATCTCACAGCCATAACAAAATATTTTAGAAATAAATATAGACATCATTCAGTTATTATACAGAAAGAGACCAAGTGCATGATGGGTATTTATCGTAATTCAAAGTCACTCACTGAGTGGTTTGAGGATGCTGGAGACGGAGTCATCTGCATTCTCAGCGTCTGATTTGTCACTCGCGTTTTCCGTCACGCGTTCTCTCTTCTCTTTGGGATTGGACCGTCGTCTGTGTCGGCGGCGGCGACGGTAACTCTTAGGCACGTGAACTCCGATGTACACTGTGTGATGACCTGCACACACACACAACATGTAAGGCATGGTTGGAATAGAATGCAAAGGACCAATAATACAAAAACGCATGCAACACCTATACCACAGTAAATGTTTATTACAGAAAGCTTTAGATTTAAAAACAGATTAAAGGCACACAAATTGTGATGTCATTGAGGTTTTGAATGTGTGCCACTGATACGAAAATACATTGTTATGTGAATATAATCAAACATGTTTCATAAACAAACACGTAAAGGGGTAAAGATGTGTGATTCAGTTTTGTGTAAATCTGGAGTTTTGTAGCCGGATTAACACCGCGTGAAACAGGGGATATCTCCATCGTCCAACATGACAAGTTCTTGCATTCACATTGTTATTCACGGTGATGTGATTAAAGGAGAGGATGAAAAAGAATTACACACGACACACAAACAATAAAAACACTGCCAAAAAAGTTTTGCCTGACTACTTATGGTTGACTGTTCGTGCGTGCTATGCGGAAGGAAAGATCTGACCCTTAGATTACAGATAAACGCCAACAACTTCCTGTACAACTGACCAGACAGGAAATGTCAAACGATCTCCAGGAAGTTTGATGCAGTAACAGACAGCAGTGTGTTTTCCTGACACACAATTCATCATTCAAGAAACCTCTCCCTCACTTCTTATATCTCGTGTTTGTCTTTACACAAATACATCCATCATATGTTATCGGAGAGAGTGGGATGTGTGTGTGTGGGGGGACATTTCAGTCCGAAGTTCACGTTGTGAGGAGTACGGAAAACGCCACACACATGACTTTAAAAAGGTTCCAGTATGACTGCTTCTTAATTTGTTGTTGGCAAGTGTGGCAAAAAGTTAATTTTAGATTGTGGACGGAGCTGGTTTAAGAAACGTCACACTGAATGTCTGTGTGTGGATTAAGACTGTAAATATCTTCACGTGTAAAGCTCGGGTTTGTTACATCTGTATCACCCATAATCCTCTCTTGCTCTCTCTCACACACAAACTACTAACAGAGAGAACGAGAGAGAAAGATGCTGAAAAGTGAGTGTGAAATTCAAGCCACACTAACTAGGACACCTCAGATCATGTGTCCCGTCCGTTTGTGTGTGTGTGTGCGTGCGTGCGTGCGTGCGTGCGTGCGTGCATGTGTGTGCGTGTGCGCATGTGTGTGGGTGTGTGTGCATGCGTGCGTGCTGTGCGTGTGTGTGCGTGTGTGTGTGTGTGCGTGCGTGTGTGTGTTTGCACATTTCTTACCCTCAACTTCTTCATCACACACGTTTTTGATGTAAGATGCTCCTCTGTCCACCACAGCTTCATCTTCCATTCTAAAGAAAACACAAACAGCAGAAGAGTATCAAGTATAAACCAGAATCCAGCAGACTCGGACGAAAATAGTAAATATGTTTAATCTCTCCTACGCGCGTAGCAGTGTAAATTTCCCAGAATAACACTTCTCCTGATTTGTAACCTTTCGGCTCCTGCTTGTTTCTCAGGCAAGCGAACCTGAACCAGTCAGCTACTGGTTTCCATTCAAGTCATCCCGTCAGGGATTGAACACAACGTGAAAGGTGAAAGCCGTCAATTCTAAATGGTTCTTTCCTTTTCACACAGATGGAGACCAACTTAATCTTGGTTTCTGATGAGAAACGTCCGAGTTCATATCGAGACCTCTGACCTTTTGAACTCAATAGGAGACACTTGTGAGACGACCGGGGTATCACTTAGGATAAAAGCAAGAGATATAAGCAAAGTCTTCATTTGTTTTTTATTTATGCAGAAGTGTATAGTAATATCACTTGAACTCTCAAAAAGACAGAGAAAGCTGGAATGAGAAACTGAATCTAGGTAGTCGTGTGACCTGGTTACATGCGGGTTACCTTATCTTTTACAAGCCTGTTGTGAGTAATATACAACACATTTCCCCCGAACAGGCTGTAATCTATCAGTTTATAACAACCGTTCACACACCCTGAGGAATGACACATGCACAAACAATCTTGGAATAGCGTTTGACGGATTTTTGGCAATGCACCAACACTTCGAGTCTGATTCCATACTAAATGCGTTTTTTTATCCCTTGCGGAAAACAAACGGAAAGCACAGAGATGTGTTTAACAGATGCTGATGAAGTGACAACATAACACAAATCTTTCCATCGTACAGCTACTAAAACATGCCTAACTTTTTTCCGAAGCGAATCTCATCAGAGTATAAAAATGATTCAATCATATAAACAACGTCTTGAGTGATGCTTCGGACCTATTCATTTATTCAAAAATACATCGAAATGCTCTTAATATGTAGACAATGGACTAAATGGTTCCCTACAGTTTCAACACAATCTCATGGAACTATTTTTCAAGGTTTGCATGAATTCATATGATCTCGTTTGCACGTTTTAGTATGATCTACTTTTGCAGCAGTGATGGTTAAGTTTAGTGGTGGGCTACATTTTTTTTAATAATCATACATTTTTGCATAATCCATGTTATACTAATTCATTAGAATTAGCCAACTTGTAAAAAAATGTATGAATTGCCATGAGATTGTTTTGAAATGGTATTTCAGTCATATACAGTAAACAGCATTTAAATATTAAAAAGACATAAAATAATATTCTCACTAAGTTAATAGATCTTTTGTGAGGATCATAAAGACATTGGGGTGTTACACATGTCCTCAGGGAGCAATAAGCAAACAAACGTGTGCGCTCACACACCATATGATTCACTTATGATTTATGATATTGAAAAATCACAAGACCTGTGCCGAGGAATGTCATGTTGCTAAAGTAAATACTAGCAGTATAGGTGACGCATGAGCTCCCGTTGATGGACTTTTACTGTTTTACTGTTCAGAGAAGAGGTGAACGATACGATCACAAACACAAAGGACTAATAAAGATACTGCCATTGACACTGACAGGAACATTTTCTTCCGCCAGTGTCACGTGCAAGCTGTGTGGTTTTATAGAAGTGATCAATCACAGAAGAAACAAGACGTCTGTCTGACAGATGCGGAAGAACCTCGGAGAAGTCAACGTTTTCTGGGGTCAAAGGTTATTTGGAATCTGATCTGCATCCTTAGGTGGAGATGTGGTTTAATAGGGTTCTTGGGAGGACCATCCCCCCCAGTTCTTGAGCTGTGACAGCATTAAAGAGATCAAAAATCTAAATTCTGTCATCATTTACTGACCCTCCTGTCATTGCAAACCTGTGTGCCTTTCTTTCTTCTGCAGAACACAAACACACATATTTAAAATAATGTTGGTAACCAAACAACATTGACCCCCCCGGACTGACTTCCATTGTATGAACACAAAACCACAGACATTTCTCAAAATATCTTCTTTTGTGTTCATATACAGGTTTTCAATGACCTGACGATAAATAAATGTTGACAGGACTTTTATTTTCGTCTGAACGGTCCCTTTCTGTCCTTGGGTCAGCATTAGTTCAGTATGGAACACTGCGTTTTACCCTCGGTCAGAAAGAACCCTGGGGTGCGGATTTGCACTCGTACCGAACCGAAAAACTTAAGCAACTTAAAACATAGCAACAACATTGTGTAACTAAATTAACAGGGATTTTGACAGAGCTAATAAGACTTACTGACCTCTAAATCTCTCTCATATGTTCTAATTCTCTAAATATTATGGCTTCTGTGGGAACTGCAATTTGTTTTTTGGTAATTCGGTTTATACTAAACATTCTGCTTTTTGATTTTGTCGTTGCTTATAATTAACTTTATAATTAACCAGGCAAATACATCAATTCTAAAGTAATTGGATATTAGTTTAGCATAGGAAATTTGGTAACATTTACCCTCAAGTATTCAACATAATATTAGGACTGTGTTCAGAATAACACACTACTATACTACTTACTTTTTCTATAGTGTCAAGTTTCGCGGTGAGAGACAAGGATACATGGACAGAGGACCCAAATGCAGACAGGCGGGTAAGGGGTTAACAAGACAGACTTTAATAATAACTAAAAATACAAAACAAAGACCCACGTGGTGGAACATAACAAAACATAGCAACACGGACAGGGACTAACTAGACTCGAAATAATAACAACACTTGACAAAACTAAACTAAACTAAACTAAACTAAACTAAACTAAACTAAACTACAGCACGAGACCTCACCACGACGACAAACACGACGCACCAGAACAATGATCCAGCACAGGACAGAAAACACAGGGACCTTATAAAGGGAACAAATCAAGAGGGAGCAGGTGCGGGGCATGAACTAATTAACAAACAATAACGAGGAGACGAAAAGGGCGGGAACAGAGACGCCACACCGGAGAGTGGAAGACCAACAGGGACAAAACGCCACTCTCCACATAAAACAAGAGGTTCTGTCATGGTTCTGCCACTAGGTCAAGAAAAGCAAGACAAGATGGGGCAGAACCATGACAGTCTAGTATGTATACTGCACAAAGATGACCTTCTACTGTAAAACCATGCTCTGAGGTGAGACTGTGTGCAGTACTACACCCCACAATGCAATGCTTCACTTAACCTTACATTTCAAAGCGGTACAATCTCATTATAAACAAAAAATTACAAATGAGATCTTTGTAGTATCTCGAATAAGGAGATAAAATGGCGAGGAAATTTGCCAGTAAGTCTTCTGTGTTTCAGAAATTTCTCCTGAGAAAAAAGAGCCTGAAATCACAAATGTCTTCATTAGAGCTTCAGAAGAGCTCTCAACAATGTCTCAAACTGAGCTCAGATTTGTCAAGTCTGCAATTATTAAAGATCTCAGTATAAACTCGTATAAACGTTTCCCACACAGTAAAATCGCCAGTGTTAAAAAGGTCAAATTGACACTCACAGTGTATATATAATCCACACTCTCAGAGTTAATTTGAGCCTTTTTAACACTGGCGATTTTGCTGTGCATCAAATTGACCCAAATCCAGTTTTTCCCTCTACAATCATTTTACACCTTCATGTGTTTGAACAAAATGATCCTGTTTCTATTTATTTTGAGCAATTTTAAGAGAAGTTGACACTTTAGTGAAACACAAATGAGAACTCCATCAAATCCAAAAAAACATTCCTCTGGGATCATACAAAAAATGGCATTATAATTGCATAAGAACTGTTTTTCATGGCAGGAAACTTGTAACTATAGCCCCTGACCTGCATTCAACACAAACTAACTCTAACTTTCAGAAATAACCTTACGTCATACACAGCAGCGAGTGGGATTGGTCATATAACTGTCAAGCAGTTTGCTTATCTTGACCGGTGCTTTAAGCTAGCGTTTAGCACGTCTGTTCAAGACACATGTGGTAGCAGATGGTGTACCAGTCATGATCAATGGTGTGGATTTCTTTAAACCTCAAGCAGCTACAGACAGTTTATCTTTCCAGCTGACAGCAACAGAGAAGAACAGAACAGAAAAGAGTCAAATACCTAAACAAGCCAGACTTAAACAATACAATCAATACTAATATCATAGATAATAAGTGTGGAATAAACATTGGCAACACTTATTGGACTAGACAGTTATTGCTGTTTTGAAGTATAAATGAACTATAAATGATTTCACATGATGCACTGGTGCACATACAACGGAAAAATCTTTCATCAAAATGTCGCCTTTCAAACAACCTTTCTTTTCTGCTGATGTCATTTACTGTATGAAAAAAAACACACCAAGACAAAACAATAAGCCCCCCCAAATCTGACAGGAATCTCACATTCAGGAAAAAACACCCAGTTTTGTGATCCAATAAAGTTTAAATGGCTAAAACTAGCGTAAATCTGGTTGCAAAAGTTGTTTCATGTTGGCGTGAGACCCAGAAGAATCAAACACGAAGCATATAAGCGCAAAAGAACTAAATATTTCAAAGAATGACATTATTTATGAATTATTGATCAAGTCTTAAAGGCATAGTTCACCCCATTAAGGAAAATTCTGTCATCGTTATCTCTACCTCATGTCATTCCGAACCTGTATGAACACTACTGAGGATATTCTGAAGAACATTCACTGTAAACGATTTCCCTGTATTTTTACAGCAAGTTACTGGCAGCACAGTTGCCAGCAAGTTACTGTATTTCAATTTACAGTACCTGTACTGTAATAGATTTTACGGTACACAAAATATTACTGTATAGCTACAACTACTATACTTTACTGTATTTTAACTGTATTTTTGTATTTTGGTCTATTTGTACTGCATTTTTATAATACTGTAATTTACTGCAATACCTACATTGACACATTACTACTAGTTATTACTTATTGCAATAATTACAAATAATATTATATATTATAAGTAGTAAAGCATATAAATCTATAGTTATTAATATTGTAAAACTACTATACTTCAGAATTACATTATGAATCAAAAGGCAATCCAAGCAATGTTTGTATCAAAAATATTTTTATTAAATCATTTCTTTGAAATGTAGTCGAGAAAGTGCATGACTTGCAGTCGTAGCTGGACATCCTAAACCTGGTATGACTCGCCTGGGAACATAACAGATGACCCAATCCAGCTAAACAAGCAATGGTGAGACTGTAACACAAAAAGACACATATAACAAAATATGTAAGCCATAGAAATAAGTACAAATTGTGCAGGAAATGGTGAAAGAAAATTCAGTAACACTTTACTATAAGGTTTTAATTAACATTTGTTAATGCTTTAGCTACTATGAGCAAAGAACAATATTTTTTAGCTTTAATAATATTTGTTAATGTTAGTTAATAGATATTCATTGTGCATAAACTATGTGAACAGAGACAAATTGGTTTAAAAATGTATTAGCAAATGTTGAAATGTATTAAGATTAATAATGTTAACAAATGGAACCTTACTTATAAGTGTTACTGAAAATATATATACATATATCCAAACAGTATTTTTTTTACATTTAAAAGGAGATGCAACTAAAATATTTAAACACAAACAGGCATTTATCCAATAACAAATACAGTCATTTTACCTTGCTCACCTTTGTAAACACACTTCAAACAATTAGACAGAAACTAAACTTACTTTCTGTCTCAGTCCACATTTAAAACAAAAACTGTGACAACTATTGTGCAAAATACTAAAACGAAATGATATAAGTTTGCATAAAACACATTAAATAAACAAACTTACCGAACTACCAGAAATCGAACGTCCTCCTTCAGCTGCAGCCAAGAGTTGTGCTCTGTGACTTGACAATGGGCGGGGCACTTTCGCGGATTACAGCAATCCTGTATTATTGCCATGCATATTACAGCAAGGGTACAGCAAGATCAAAATGTACTGTCAAATTTTCCCGCTCAATCAAAATTACCCACAATGCATTACGAACTGCGGTATTGTACTGTGCATTTTTACAGTAATGTTCTGCTAAATCTACCGCAACATCTAACAGTGTTGGTAACCAAACAATTTTGAACCCCATTGACTTCTATTGTTTGACACAAAACCACTGAGACGTTTCTCAAAATATCTTCTCTTGTGTTCCACAGAAGAAAGTCATATACATAACAATTAACTTCAACATTAGGTTTTATTGGTGCACGTGTCTGCTACACACACCTGGAATCCAACAAATTCTCTGTACAAGAGCTTCACACACGCAGGGAGGAATTTGGCAGTGACTCTTTCGATACACTAAGCTGAGAAAATCAGCTGCTAAACATAATCACGTCATCGATTCAAAGTCAGCATGAAACGGCTTTCTCTTGCAAGCTCAACACAGCGTTTTCACGCGAATCGTAACGTACGATAAGAAAAATATGCGAGACGGGAATAGTAAGAATTGTGCAACAGCAGAACGGAGCCAAAGCTGAGAGTGAGAGAGGACTTACACTGCCAGCAAAACAAAAACAAACTTCACTTTCTGATTGATGTGAATTGATTTTCCACGGTACTGTAGGTGTGTAAACACAACTACAGATATGTCAATAACTGTAAACCTTCAGATATCAGTGAGTCCTAATACACTTATGTTTGACGTTTCAAAAGTCCTCTGTGACTCTGCATTTTCATTGATCTTTTGCAATACCTGCACATGAAACAACAAGGAAGTTCATCTGCATGTGATGTCTGGGTTTTGTGGAACACCCTTACTAATAATCACTTTTAAAATGTCTCTAAACGTGCAAGAAGACAAGTAGCCGCTATGTATCATTTCCCCTTTCAAACCCCCGTTGGTAATAATTGTGATGCCTGCAGGCAGCTGTTTTCTTTTATGACACGCTATCTGTAGGCTCCAAACTAAAAATCTCCTGTTTGCAGCTTAAGTTATATCCAGCCGAGCTGATGAACGCATTGCTCCTGAATGCTGAAGAAGTGAAGACCTAACTGGTTTTGACAGGAGCTTCTTAGAAACAGATTACTCTGACCGGTCAAGCCGCACCTTCATAGAAGCTGTAAAAGAGGACATCTAAAACCGGCGCAGCTTGGCAGTAACATGAAAACGACCAGAATGAACTGAATCACGCGTTTGCTGTAACTGGGAACCTCTCGTGGTCCCTGGAGGCCCCCTTTAAATATTTCATTCAGTTATAGTACGCTCTTCAAAACAAAGGTTCTTAGGGTCACCACAGAATGTTCTCTAATCAAGAACCAAACAAAACTTTTTGACTCTTTAGATACGTGTCAAAGAGCTCTGACACCAGAGTAAAAAGTTGTCTAAAAGGTTTCTTATGCCATCAGACTGTAAAACGATGTTGGTTAAGGTAAGATCCTTCATTTGAATAAAGTACTGCAAGAGCGCATGGCACAACGCATCTGTTTAAACAGGTCGAGTGTTGAATAAGCGCTCACAAGCTGTCAAACGCATGCAAATGTACAGTTTAATGTCTTTAATGGATAATAGCCTCCGTCACTGAAACTTGAAGCCCTCACCACACAAGACATCTGTCTTGTCTTGAAGGATAGAATTACACCTTTGCTTTTTCGAGAAGAAACGGGACTTTACACTAAATCTACAAACTATAACACCTGAATATAGGTAAGACTTCACACCAATATTAGTACTTACTTGTCTCTGACGCTCATTTTCACTGTGCTTTGTCGTCTGCTCAGTTAGCGCCTCTTGCCTCCAAAATATGCCTCCAAAGTGCGATTTTACTTCAAGTCTCCGCGGATGCGTAAAAACAGAAACGCATTCACGTTCAGTCGCACAAAGTCTTTCACTTCTGTTTATCCGGAGCCAGAGCTGTTTCACTAACTACGAGACATTCACACAACCGATCAGTCATAACGCAACAGCATCACAAACTCTTTGAGTACTTTTGGAAAAGGCTCCACGTTGCGCGTAAAAGCGGTCCGCCTCGCGTCTCGTTCCACATTTAAAGATTTCGCCCTCCTCCTGCATGACGCCAGCAGTGGGAGGCAGAGACACCAGCAGAGGTCACAACAGTGTTATCCCTGCATCCTCCGTACACATCTGAATACAACTGTGCTTCTGAAGTGTGAGACATTCAGGGTGTCACATTAGTAAGAAAAGAAAAAAAACAGTCTGGTTATTACTTTACCTGTAAAAAGTTTATTAAATTGTTAATACGATAAGAATACATTATTTAATATTATTGCATACTAGTTAATACACTAGGGTTAGACGTTTGGGAAATATAAGAAGAGAAAGATCAACAAATGCTGTAAAAACCCATTGTTCATTGTTAGTTCGTGTTAGCTAATCCATTAACTAATATTCATGAATGTGATCTTATTGTAAAGTGTTACCACTTTAATAAGGTGTGTAATATGACTTTGGTTAAACAAAGTAATTAATTTGATATGGATACACACATGTACAGGGGCGTGTTTACCATTTTGGGGGCCCTAAGCAATGTCAACATACACATTGCCTAACATTTTTGTTTGAATTGCACAGCAGTATTGAGTACATGGAATTAATGAGACATACAGTATATACATACAAATATAAACTGGATTTATTTTACGTTGAACCACATAACAGCACAAAATTCTCATACCGTTTGTTATAAGAATAAACCTTCTTGGTTTTGGGATGAAAAAGTGTCCTTTGTTTCATTCAGAATAATACAGAATGCTTTAAGCTACAGTATAAGAGAGTAAAAGGTGCAAGATTATTCTTTTCATGCTTCTTTTCATAGAATTGTTTTGCTATATTCGTAAAATTAGTATTAGATTTCTTTTCTTTTGCTTTCTTTCGTTTTTGAGCACCGCTTTGATACGTGCGCTTCATTGCGTATATCTGAGTGTCTAAATCAAGCGTCAAATGATTTTATCGCTTGTAGCCATAGGGGGCCCCCAAGCTTGCGGGGCCCAACGCACTTGTGTGGTTTAAACGCTATATACATAAATTATATGTATGTCTGTTTAAATATAAACACCTTGAGATTGAGAACACAGCATGGTTTACAAGCAAATTTAAAATCTAATTAAAAACTGGAAATATGTTTAGAAATTAAAATAAAGGAAAAGAGCTACTCACTTTAGGTCACTGATCAATTAAGGAAATTGACATAGACCATGTAAAATTTGTATGAATGGTCATGTTTTGCAAAAAAAAGTTGAGCTCTTGTGGAGTCCATGTCAGCTTGATTTAAATGCAAAACTAAAATTAGCAAGGTATTCAGGCTGTAAGGAAAAAATAGCTACTTAAAATATAAAGGTTTATTAATGCTGTCAAAGTACAAGTAATTACATTCTACAAAAATGGAATGGAAATCCTAAAAAAATCCTCTACCAAAGTAATTTAGAAATGTGCTCATAAAATGAGTAACATCGTAATCCATCAGGGATGCATTATATTATAAAACATTCTGTAAAGGTTAGCATTCGCATAATATTTACCAATGAATATCACTGTTTTTCCAGTTTTTCCAAAATAATGACAAATTAGGGGATCAAATGGAAAAACTGCATGCAGTTCAATGAAGCATTTGTCTCTCCGCTCTCTGAATGTGAAGCAAAACTATACAAATTAATTTTCACAATGCACTTTTCTAGGAAGGATTTTAATTTAATTTCTGTAACTGTTGGAATTCTGAAAGGTAAAGTTGTTCCTGATATTTTTAAAGGGAACAAATAGTTATAATAATAGGTATTGTATACTAGGTATTGTATACTTATACAATATTTACTAAAAATTTAAAGAATGCAAACAAGTTGAACTTGTTTTATAATAAATGTTATTGTCAAGAAAAGGCTGTTGAGTAATCAGAAAATCCTGAACAATGGTGAGAAAGACTGTTCTTTATATTTTATGATGAGAAAAGATTTCTATCAACAGTAATAATTTTCTTATGTAATTCTTTTAATGAGGTGAACAACTGCGCCACCAACTGAGTAATGTGAAACATCACCACGCAGACTAATACAGAGCGAGACAAACAACACTCGGATGAAAGTAGGATGATGAAAGAAAACAAGGTGATTAATAAAATTATTTAAAATTACACTCTGGTAAGCAAACAATTTTGAACCCCATTGACTTCTATTGTATGGACAAAAAACCACTGAGACATTTCTCAAAATATCTTCTCTTGTGTTCCACAGAAGAAAGTCATATACATAACAATTAACTTCAACATTAGGTTTTATTGGTGCACGTGTCTGCTACACACACCTGGAATCCAACAAATTCTCTGTACAAGAGCTTCACACACGCAGGGAGGAATTTGGCAGTGACTCTTTCGATACACTAAGCTGAGAAAATCAGCTGCTAAACATAATCACGTCATCGATTCAAAGTCAGCATGAAACGGCTTTCTCTCGCAAGCTCAACACAGCGTTTTCACGCGAATCGAAACGTACGATAAGAAAAATATGCGAGACGGGAATAGTAAGAATTGTGCAACAGCAGAACGGAGCCAAAGCTGAGAGTGAGAGAGGACTTACACTGCCAGCAAAACAAAAACAAACTTCACTTTCTGATTGATGTGAATTGATTTTGTAGGTGTGTAAACACAGCAGATATAACTCCTAATCAGGGCTGGGGAGTAACGAAATACATGTAACTTAGTTACGTATTTAAAAGACAAAATTTGAGTAACAGTATTTCATTACAAATTACAGTTACATCCGAAAAGTATTTTAGATTACCAAAGTGTTTACTTGGAATTTCAATGGCATTTATTTCATTAAAACTTTATTAACTGTAACGGGCAATTCATGTAAACAACAATCGGTGATTCTCTGACTCTGACTTTCTGCAAAAGCATCCCAAACAGTTCTGCAGAATATGCAAAACTGGAATAATTTTAACAAAATAAGAGGGATCTGGGTTCATAGAAATTGCATATTAATTTTATTTAGTACTGTTCTATTTCACGCAATAGAAGTTTTCATATACTCCATTACACAATTTGAGCCAATTTATACAAAGTGCCACATAAAAATATTGACACATACCCTTGAATCTTTAATGCTTACCTAAATGATCAACGACTGTTTTCATGTTTTGCGAGTCCCATGTTTAAGTCATTTGTTTAGGTAATTGCGACTTTTTATCTCAGAGTTCTTTTATAGTTCTGGACTTTTTCTCACAATTGCGAGTTTATAACTCTCTGATTTATTTTCTTAGAATTGTGAGAGATATACACTCACAATTGCATCTGTCAGTCCAATGAGAGACTAAACTTTTCTCAGAATTGCGAGCTTGAGAAAAAAACTCGGAATTGTTATAAAGTTATAAAGTCAGAATTGCATGAAATAAGCTTACTATACAAATGTCAAAATTGCGAGATCTCGCATTGTGAGTTTTTCACGCAATTCACTTGCAACTGCGAGTTTAAATCTCGCAATTCTGAAAAAACTAAATTTTATTTTTTATTTAGTGATGCAAACAAGTTTCCATGAAACACAATGCAGCATTCAGAGAAGGGGGTGAAAATGTTTAAACAGGATGATGTGTAAAGATTTTTTATTTTGTAAATAGATACTATTGATTATAGATACAATTTTTTTCATTTAGTTCTTCCCTTCACATGAAGCATGTACAGTATAACCACATGTTTCCCAGAAGACAAAAGAAGTACATTTAGCCTCTTATTCAAAAAAGTTGACACACCCCAGCTCTTAATGCATTGTGCTGCCTTTTTGAGCATCAGCATTTTTCCTTTTCTTTTCTCTAAGATTGTGTGCTTTTTGCTTTAAGATATATTGTGGAAAACTAATGTTGTTTCAAATAAAATGCAGAGGAAAACCAAGTCCTCTGTTTGGCGATCCCTTTGTGTTACGTACCTTGTCAGTATTCCAAAGTATTCTAAAGTATTTAGATTAAGTTACAGAACTTGTGTAATCTAACGAAATACGTTACAAATTACTTTTTAAAGCATGTATTTTGTAATCTGTAGTGAAATACATTTTAAAAGTAACCTTCACAGCCCTGGTCCTAATACACAAATTCTTCTGTTTGACGTTTCAAAATTCCTCTGTGACTCTGCATTTTCATTGATCTTTTGCAATACCTGCACAGTACAAACAACAAGGAAGTTCATCTGCATGTGATGTCTGGGTTTTGTGGAACACTCTTTCCCAACAGATAAGAAATGTAATTTATGCAGAAGTGTGCTTAATAATAACTTTTAAAATGTCTCTACAAGTGCAAGACAAGTAACATGTATCCTTTCCCCTTTCAAACACCCTTTGGTTAAAAATGTGATGCCTGCAGGCAGCTGTTTTGTTTTATGACAGCACTATAGGCTACTAAACTAAAAAGAGATCAAATCTCCTGTTTGCAGCTTAAGTTACATCCAGACGTGCTGATGAACGCAAGCGATGAACGCATTGCTCCTGAATGCTAAAGACCTAACTGGCTTTGACAGGAGCTTCTTAGAAACAGATTACTCTGACCGGTCAAGCCGCACAACAGTGTTATACCTGCATCCTCCATACACATCTGAATACAATTGAACTTCTGAACTCTGAGACATTCAGGGTGTCACGAAAAGTAAAAAACAGTCTGGTTATTATTTTACCTGTTAAAAGTTTATTAAATTGCGCAGTCGTGGCCTAATGGTTAGAGAGTTGGACTTTCAATTCAATTCAATTCAATTCAATTTTATTTATATAGCGCTTTTCACAATGTGCATTGTTCCAAAGCAGCTTTACAGGAGCAAATAAGAAAAACACAGAAAGGTAAAACACAGCACAGTGCATGGTGTTTATTGACCAAGCAAGATCATTATAATAAATAATATCTAATAAATAAATGAATAAATAAATAAATAAATGCAGTCTCCCGGTGAGCAAGCCAACACTGCACTGCTCTGCTGGACTTGTGACCAGAAGGTTGCCGGTTCGATTCTCAGGGCCGGTGGGTAACAACTGAGGTGCCCTTGAGCAAGGCATCTTACACCTACTTGCTCCCCGGGCGCTGCAGTGATAGCTGCCCACTGCTCGGGATGTACGTGTGTTCACGACTTGCTGTGCGTGTGTTCACTACTCTCTGGATGGGTTAAATGCAGAGGTCACACTTCGGGTATGGGTCATGAATGTGATCTTACTGTAAAGTTTTACCACTTTAATAAGGTGTGTAATACGACTTAGGTTAAACAAAGTAATTCACTTTATATGGAGATACACATATACAGTACATAAATAATATGTATGTCTGTTTATTTATAAACACCTTGAGATTGAGAACACAGCATGGTAAAGGTTCAGTAAAGGTTAGCATTCCCACGTTTACAAATGAATATCACTGTTTTTCCAAAATAATGAAAAATTAAGGGAACAAATGGAAAAAAGCATACCGATACTCAAGCAAGTCCTCCAACTCATACGACCCCATTGGACGTTTTCAACGTTCCCCAAATGCGACCCCGTGGAACGTTTCCTAAAATAGCGCCTCTACCGGCATCAGGAGAAGCTTTTGTCTACCGTCATTATAAAATTATATATTGCGCTATCATTTTGCATGATGACACGTATTGGAGTGCGATTTTCACTTTAAACCGTCAGGATGAACTGTATTTACATTACAAAGTACACCATTCACGCATTTTGAGCAAACAATATAACCCATTTATTTATTGTATAATATAAAACAGTCACAATTGTTATTCAAAACGTACAAATATTCCAAGTGTACAGAGGTCAAACGATCAAGTTTTATGAGGAAAATACGCTGAAATGACAGCCATCTGCAGTAAATCTTCACATCCTGTAAACTTCCGGGTTTAACACACATTTAAAATTACAGTTCAATGAAGCATTTGTCTTTCCGCTCTCTGAATGTGAAGCAAAACTATACAAATTAATTTTCACAATAGAAATTTCCATGTACTTTTCTAGGAAGGATTTTAATTTAATTTCTGTAACTGTTGGAATTCTGAAAGGTAAAGTTGTTCCTGATATTTTTAAAGGGAACAAATAGTTATAATAATAGGTATTGTATACTAGGTATTGTATACTTATACAATATTTACTAAAAATTTAAAGAATGCAAACAAGTTGAACTTGTTTTATAATAAATGTTATTGTCAAGAAAAGGCTGTTGAGTAATCAGAAAATCCTGAACAATGGTGAGAAAGACTGTTCTTTATATTTTATGATGAGAAAAGATTTCTATCAACAGTAATAATTTTCTTATGTAATTCTTTTAATGAGGTGAACAACTGCGCCACCAACTGAGTAATGTGAAACATTACCACGCAGACTAATACAGAGCTAGACAAACAACACTCGGATGAAAGTAGGATGATGAAAGAAAACAAGTGATTAATAAAATTATTTAAAATTTATTTCACAATATAAAAAGTAAAAAATTTCTCTTCATCATCATAGAGTGCTAAGAAATTCTTTCACCTAAGAAGAGGAAAAGGACAAAATACAGAAATTAGATTTGTAAACAAAAACTAATTTTTCATTTATTACTGTGCTGACGTAACTCAATCTATTTCAAGATCTGGATTTAGTTAGTATGGATAATGTATGCAGCACGTGTAATATGTATATAATAAAGATGGACGTTTGTTTGTAATATCAGGAAATGTGTGTGTGTGTGTGATGTATAGTAAGTGTAATACATACGAGTTTGTATTATAAATATAAAAGTTTTACTGTCATTACCTGTGTTCTTATTACAACCGATCTTAAGGTGTGTGTGTTTGTGTCATACCTTCTCAATCATATCAGCACATTTGATGCCGTCGTCTTTGAAATCATCATTGACGTCCAGAGTGAGAACTGGGACTTCCTTCAGATATTGAAACTCCATACTGCAAACACACACATTTTAGACGCGTTTCTATATACCCTACCTATCAAACATCTGAACACACTTGCTCATTCTTTATCCTTTTTATGTTCTACATTTAAGAATAAAAATAAGGTGAGATGCATTCTGGGATGCTTTAAAACTACTCTTCTTGCAGTCTTTTTTAAATCTACCCATTCAAAAATAATCATAGTTTTTACATTTTCTTTATCAACTTATCTTTGTCTATAAACCTAATCTCAAGCATTTAAGTGTAAATCTCCTCACTTGTAAAGGCATGTTTGTAGTGTGTGTGTGTGTGTGATACCTCAAATTCCTGTGCTGTAACCAGCACTCATGCTTATAGTGAAGTTTCTCCAGATATTCCATTGGAATTCCCTGTTCCTCCTCTCTGCCTCTCAAATGCAATCGCTCCAAACACCGCTGGAACATGAACCACAAAACCATCTCGGTGACACTACATCCTGCAGTGGGCAAGAATACCTTCACACACTATACGGTGTACACGTGTGTGTCTGATCCTCTAGCATTTTAGCCCCATGCTAAGGTCACGGATTCAATTCCCAGGGATCAAAATAATAAATGAAACTAATCATGCATGCCTAAAGTGCATTCCAGGTCACTTTGGATAAAAGCGCCTGCCAAAGGCACAAATGTAAAAGTTGAGTAAATGTACCTCAGGCTTTGCCCGCAGGTAAATGATGCCATCCAGTTCAATGTGCTGCCCAAACTGCTTATGCAGCCAGCCGTGCCAGTCCTGATAGATCGCCCATTCGGTTTCATTCAAACACTCGCTCTCATACAGGTTGGATGCAAAAATATACCTGCAACACACACACACATTTACTTCATAAATTATTTTCTATATTTGTCCGATTATAGTTTCAGAGGACAAACGTGTCGTCAAATGACTTCGTTACTTTCTCTCTAAAACAGCCTAGCTCAAAACACGAATCAATCTTTCTCTCATTTACACTCACCTGTCGCTGTACACAGATCGTTCGAAGAACTGCACGGGATTCTCCGCCTCACGGAGCTTCCCATTGGTGGATCGGATCTGGGCCCGGATGCGGCTCATGCAAGCGTAACTCTGGAAGGTGTACGCCCATCGCTCAGGTTTCTCGTACATCATCTGGAGAACGTTTTCGCCACTTTTCTGAGAGGTGGTTAATTCCTGTAAACACACACATGTACGATATACCATGTATAGTTATCATTTATTTAATGTCTTTATTCTTTATATTACCAAAAAACAAACGTATTTACATTTGCATCAGCAATTGACTGCTTCTTAAAGAAGAGTCCAACATGCTTTGTGCCAACTCAAGGTCATAATATTACATTACATTACTTTACTTTCCTGGATGCTGATTGGTTAATAGAGCAATAAAGTAAAGCATTTAAAGGAACCTAACACAGACATTTGTAATTGTACTACGAGTCTTCTGAAGCTAAAAATGACATTTTCAAATGGTTAGTTAAGATATAAAACATCTGTCACTAAAAGTGTTCTGAGATCTGAACATTGTGACATTTGCATGCAAAGCGTTTGGCAGATGCTTAGTCCAGAGAGACCTCACAAGTAAGTATACATTTTATTAGTTTGCATGCTTCCTGGGAATCAAACCAACAAGCATGGAGAACCATATTGAGTTACAAGAACACAATGAAAGTTGTCATACATGAAAATGTATGACAACCACTTTACCACTTTCCTGTAGCTCAGTGGTAAGAGCATGGCGTTAACAACGCCAAGGTCATCATGGGTTCGATCCCAGGGGATTGCACATACTTAGAAACCAAAAAATGTATAGGAAAATGCAATGCAAGTCACTTTGGATAAAAGCGTCTGCCAAATGCATAAATGTAAATATAAAACGTGCATTCTAGTCCAGTTTAATGGATCTAACACTGTACTTTAAAGGGATAGTTCACCCCCCCCAAAAAAAATCTGTCATCATTTACTCACCCTCAGGTCGTTTCAAACCTATATACATTTCTTTGTTCTGTTAAACACAAAGAAAGATATTTGTAAGAATGTTAGCAATTTTAAAATTTTAGGAACACAAACAGTTCTGGGGCACCTTTGACTACCATTTAATTTTTCCTACTATGGCAGTCAATGATGTCAGAATTGAAAATTGCTAACATTCTTCCAAATTTCTTCCTCTTTGTTCATCAGAACAAAGTAATTTATATCGGTATGAAATGACATGAGGGTGAGCAAAAGATGTCAGAATTTTCATTTTTGGGTGAACTATCACTTTACGTTCAGTAGATGAGTGTGTAAGCAGCTCTGCTCTGGTTCAGTGCTCAGCTGTTGACGACTGAACCATCTGTTGAGTCCCGACGGACGAGTGTTTGCCACTACTGTTTCCATCGCAGCGGTGGATTACAGGCTTCATAGAGGCAATCATATAAACATCTAACGTACAGTGGCTAGGGCTGTGAGGGGTAAGGTTTTGTTTCTTTCCGTGGTGAAGACGCAACAAATTGTGCGGTTTGGCGGTTAATCGAACCACACACCTGCACAAATCCACCATTTATAATATTTTTTTCAGAGTGCAACATAGAGGCTTTTTCGCCGCAGAAGCTGCAGAAAGAACAACAGGGTAACAATATAAACGCATTTGTGCAAACGCAACTTGTTGAAACTTTGAATAATTAATATTTTTCATAAGAATAAAAACTGCGTCACCACAGGGTTAAGTTATCTCTACAGAAGACCCTAGAGTTGTCACTTCTTATTTAACACTTCTTCACTTCATAATATACAGAAAATGTAAAAAATAATTTGTATGTGTTGTGTTCCTAAATCTTTGTTCACACAGATCACAAGCTAGTTTAAATATTTTAATATTTTACGCACCGGATGCCTGGATCGCGTGTTATGCTCAGATGATTTATAAGAAGATCCTGTTTGTATTTGATTTTATTTGTAGTTGATTGGTATTCAGCTTTATATTTTATTCTTGAACCACCTTGTTACAGATTCATCTGATCTGTTCATTTTGTTATTGTTTTATTATTTAGTTTAATATTGTCCATTTTTTACATTTAAATTTATTTTTTATATAAAAAGATACTGTTTATCTTAAGTAATTTTATTTGTAGTTGATTGTATTGCACTATTTCCACGTTGCTAATTTTTCTAACCAAAAGTAATTAAAGTGGTTAACATGTTTACAGTAAATGCATTGTCTACTGGTTTATTTAGCTCATTTTCAGTACACCACATTAAGTATGCCAATTGGTACTGCAAGACTTTGAATGTTAAAGTGCAAATGAACACCTGACCACTCCTGTGGGTTTGCTACTGTTACAATTAAAATCTGTAGAAGGGTTAAAACATGGTTTGATGTAAGCAAGCTACAACAAATAAAATCGATAATGGGTGTTTTAGATTTATAGTGTGTGAATAATCAAGGATTGACAATAATTAGTCATATTGGTGGCACAGAGGGGCCCCCAAATAAAATTCTGCTTAGGGCCCCCTGAAGGCTTGGGCCGGCCCTGCTCAGATCACTCACATCACCATATTAAAATGTTTCAAAACTGGTGAGCCACAGAATTCGTTAACTTTACTTGCATTAGGTATAAAAATACCAACGTAATATTAAATGATTAACAATAATCCATTTATTACCATAACTTCGGAGCAGTTGTTCTTTGTAAATTCATTCGTTTGTTAAAAATATATTAAGTAATGCTAATTTCAACAACTTGAAACATGAAAATGTACATTTCACTGCCTTCAGGGGACCCCAAGCAGAATTTTATTTGGGGGCCCCTCTGTGCTACCAATATGACTAATTATTGTCAATCCTTGATTATTCGCACACTATAAATCTAAAACACCCATTATCGATTTTATTTGTTGTAGCTTGCTTACATCAAACCATGTTTTAACCCTTCTACGGATTTAATGTTAATGAATTTGGCCTTAGCATAAGACTGGTACCTTTTTCCTTCAAAGAAGTTTAAAAGGGTCGTCGCTTTCAGGTTACAGCCTGTAAATAAATTCGCACAGATGCTTTTTTTCTTTGTTTTAAAACGCGCTGTGATTCCTTAGTTACCTTAGTTGAAATAAATACCTTATTTATTGATGCAAAGCTAAACAAGACAGACACTGACTATGACCAAGAAAACAATATTTATCACAGACTGGCAGTACACATTTTGTTCGTTTTGTTTTGTTTGTTTTCTTTTTGTATTATTCCATTCCGCGCAGGTTTAAATGCAGTTTTTATGTATTTTTCTATTTCTTTTTTTCCAACATTGCTAATTTTTCAACATTAAATAACTATATACAGGATATAATATGAATATGATATAATTGATAATGAGATAATTATAGGCTTGATGTGAAATTGTGACTAAATTAGTCAAAAAATTAACAAATTACGTCTTTATTAACTTAAATTAAATAAACTAATATTAGAATTAATTCTGAACTAAAACTGCTCATCCTTTTTTTCCGGGGATCCAAATTACCGTAACCTCTCTATTTCACTCAGTGCACCAAATCAACATTATGTATCAATTTCTGTGCGCTACCAATACAAAAAACATGCGGTGATGACCTCAACACCGCGGTCGGCATCTCCGGTTATCGTCACAGCCCTAACAGTGGCCCAAAAATATTTTGACACCATGAATGCCACTGCATAAGCTCACAACATATCAAACCACATCGCACCTGGAAACCAATGATGCGAGAAGTTTTCTAAAAACTGACAATGTTTTTCTAAAAGCACTTGCAACAATGGCTCAAAAAAGTGAAGTCATTGGCAGATTTTAGCTGTTTGAATTTTATGTCAAAATACAGTATGTTTTTTTTATCATTTAATGTCTATCAAATTTCTTTTGTTTGTGAGAGAAAATAAAAGTTTGTGAAAGAGTGAAAAAAAGACTGCACCTCATGATCATCGTGGTGAGTTTGTACATTGCACCACCTGGCGATGGGTTCTGGCACAACCTCCCATTCTCTGTCATGCTCCTCCAACAATCGAACAAAAGTGGATTTACCCGCCGCTAGAACAGATTAACATGAACAAATCAATATATTTCAAACACAGTAGTACATGTTATGTTCATAAATACCAGAAACAACAAAAACAACCACTGAATAACTGAAGAAAAACGCCTCGTAGGCTGATTTGAGAGATTAGTTGTTTTTGACGCTCGGTGCGTGTCATCAAAGTACCGCGAGAGCGCTTCGAAAGCATTGCTTTCAAATAGCTCTCGCGATCATTGCATGAGGTCGAAAAGACAATGCTTTTTAACATATTCAATTTAATCCATATTTATTTCTATAGCGATGCTCGCAGTTTTGCATTGTTGCAAGAAGCTTTACAATAAATACATATTAATACTGATGACAAAAAGTAAAAAAGGAAATGATGAGAATACATAGGCTAATAACTTGCATTCAGTTCCGCACAAGGACAATTTAAAATGTAACAAAAAGATACGATTTCATGTTACTTTAAGAGAAAATGTGCATAAAACAAACTTTTGTCCGACATACAGTATATGCACCACATCACACAACAGGAAATGTCAGTTTCAAGTTCATTTCGACATTTGTATCAATAACCTCAAGTCTAATCTTATAAACAAAAACGCATGTCACAATACATAAATGTTCAATTAAACCTTATACAGATACTTGTATAAGTTTGTATCCAGTTATAAAATATGCTCGCAGAAAACAAAGAATTTCTTACCAATGTTGCCTTCTACAGAGATCCGTTTGATCCTTTTCTCCAGACTGTCATTCAGAGGACTTGGACAGGCTCTTTTGGCTGTGGGATACATTTTATTTATGCAGTAATGTAGCAATATAAAATAAGAAGCTGCTGTTCTGCAAACGGCGGGAGATTAAATTCTGGCGCTTGAACGACAGGCTCCGCCCATCCGGATACAGCTGCTGTCAAATTACATGTGCTTGAACAGTCGGGGCCAAAGGTTTTGAGAATGACACAAATATTAATTTTCACAAAGTCTACTGCTTCAGTGATTTTTATATGTTTTTGTCAGATGTTACTATGGTATACTGAAGTATAATTTCAAGCATTTCATAAGTGTCAAAGGCTTTATTGACAATTACATCAAGTTTATGCAAAGACTCAATATTTGCAGCGTTGACCCTTCTTTTTCAAGACCTCTGCAATTCGCCCGGGCATGCTGTCAATCAACTTCTGGGCCACATCCTCACTGATGGCAGCCCATTCTTGCATAATCAATGCTTGGAGTTTGCCAGAATTTGTAGGTTTTTGTTTTGCTTGAGGATTGATAAACAAGTTCTCAATGGGATTAAGGTCTGGGGAGTTTCCTGGCCATGGACCCAAAATGTTGATGTTTTGGTCCCCGAGCCACTTTTTGCCTTATGGCACGGTGCTCCATCATGCTGGAAAAGGCATTGTTCATCACCAAATTGTTCTTGGATGGTTGGGAGAAGTTGCAATCTTACTAGCAGCAATAGCCTTGCCTGTGAATCCCTTTTTGTGCAAAGCAATGATGACTGCACGTGTTTCCCTTCAGGTAACCATGGTTAACAGAGGAAGATTTCCAGCACCACCCTCATTTTAAAGCTTCCAGTCTGTTATTCTAATTCAATCAGCATTAGTGATCTCCAGCCTTGTCCTCATCAACACTCTCTCCTGTGTTAACCATGCAGAGAATCACTGACATGATGTCAGCTGGTCTTTTTGTGGCAGGGTTGAAATGGAATGTACATGTTTTTTGGACTAAGTTCATTTTCATGGCAAAGAGGGACTTCACAATAAAGTTCAATTCATCTGATCACTCTTCATAACATTCTGGAGTATATGCAATTCGCCATCATAAAAACTGAGGCAGCAGACTTTGTAAAAATTAATATTTGTGTCACTCTCAAAACTTTTGGCCACGACTGTACATATACATACATACAATACCATACATACAGAAATGACATATTAACGACTGTTTATGTCGAGATAGATTAAAATAATCGTGAATAAGAGGGTTTTATTTGCTCCATGTACAGCAAAATAACAGTTTGAGATATTATAACAATGCAAAATAGAGCAATATCAGAAGTCTTGTTTATAGTTGAGCCAGCTGCACATATTTACATGTAACATCCTAATTATTATACAATCCCGGGAAAATATATTCCTGTTTAAGTGACAAAAGTGTTGTATAAATAGTTTTATCCTATATTAATCTGTGGTTGGCACTTTTACACTTGCATTTAAACCATTACATTCGTAAAACAATATAATTTTTTAAACAATGTCAAAAAAGACAAAAGGAAAAGAAATAAAAAGATGGACACATTTTCTTAAACAGAAAAGCAAATATGAACATGGAAGTAAAACAATTAACTTCAGAATCAAATGCCGTGCAAAATCTTTCATAAAAACAGACAAAACTCCTAATGTATCGCATACATTGCAGAACGTTTGCATGAACAACCTTATAATACAAGTAGTTCAAATATATCTGAACTGAATAAAAGTCAAACCAATAATGAAATGGTTTGGGAAAACTAGCGTTAATAACCTAGTTTAATGGACTAAACGTTTCACACAGTGCTAAAACAAGGTCCGAAAAAATGATGAAATGAAATAGATGGAGTGGCTTATGTAACGTAAAACAAACGTCTTCTCCGCGTCTTTGAGCTGTTATCTTGAAAACGACAAGCAACTTCACAGAATCAAGGCCAATGTTTATCACCAGCCATCTGTGTTCAACAAGAGCTGCTGTTCCAACATGCATTGCACATTTCACAATATTTCAGCTTTAGTAGTCAAAACCAGCCTAAAATAATCCCCCCCAGTATAAAATCCACAGACCAGAAATATATCATGACCAAATTAAATAAAGTGACGTTATATGAACTATCAACAATATTCTGTGATAATGTCAATAAGGACAGATAATTGATCATTGTTGCATAGAAGAATAGACTTCAGCTATTTAACCGCATCCACTAGCATCAGCGTTATGGCACTGAAGATTCAAACAGGCCTAAAACATTCACACCAAACAGAGCAAAAACCGAGCAAATCAGCTCTTCACTGCCGTATGCGAAACAGTCACCATGCGAACAACTCGCAAAGAAAAATGTCCACAGACTAAATTAATCATGTCAACAACTTAAGATACTAACAACAAAGTGTACCCATTTCAACCAGGTATCAAGTTTTCAGTAAATGCATTCAGAAAAATGTGTTTTATTTTTAGGATAAACCTAATTTTCTTAGGGTTGATCCCTTTTTTAACTGTTAGTATTGTGCAGATTCTACAAATTCACCTAGCATGTGCCGTCGCGCTAAAAGCAAAAGATGAATGAATAGTTGAAAGATAAAGATCACGGTTATTCCTACACCATTTACTCTGTGTCTCTGTCTTTCTCCGAGTTTATCTGTCTTTAGTCGTCAGCTTCTCGATGAGTTCTTGAAGTGGTGCTAACTCCTTGCGGTCAATCAAGTTAAATTCCTGAAATGCAAGACAAAAACGCATTTTAATGGAACATACAACTATTTTTAACGTTAGCATGCTTTGTGTACTCCATAATTAAACCATTACAAAAAATCATTTGACTAAAGATGACATCGTGTGATGTGTTTTGTAATCGTACAGTGCTGGGAGAATACAGTTTTGCATGCAAAACATATTTATGTTCAGTTTCATCTGATTTAGATAAAGGAACAGTTTACGCATAACTTTCACTGTTATCTTCCTTTACTTCGTCTTTCTTACCACACGCAGTTTTATTTTATTCTGTGGTTCAGTAGGATCATTTTAAAGAATCTCCACACTGCTTTCTGTGATAAAGATTCTTTACTACCTGATAAACTGCTATTTTTAGAAGTTCAATTGCTTCTATTGTTTGCCTCATTTGTAAGTCGCTTTGGATAAAAGCGTCTGCTAAATGACTAAATGTCAACGTAAATATTGTTTTTCTCATTTGGCTATTCTCATTCATTTCTATCTGACAGACTACCTGGACAAAGAAGATGAAGTGTTTGAAGGACGTGTTGAGGTGGGCTTCCTCCTGCAGCTGCATGACTGCGTCAAAGTGTTGATGATATATATGAGCGTAAACTCTGAACAAGCGCTTTAGAATGATCTTAGCCACGGACATGAAGTTCTTCCGAAAGGGAACACCTGAACAGAACACATGATATCATTGTTTAATAGCACAAGAACAATTACGATTAGTTGTTTATTAGCTTTAGGGTTTATGCCACATCATGGGGTTGTGATGTCACTGGTACCTATTTTTGAAGGAAACAGAGTCTCGTCGTCCAGCTGGTCCTGAACCCACGTCATTAAATAATCAATGTACTTTGGAGCAGAGCACTTAATAGGCTTCTTAATGTTGGTCCCGTCCGCCCAATGATACTCGTATCTAAACAGAAAGAGATGAGCGGGGTGCAGAAGAACAGAGAGGAATATTGTCACACCGGCCAGACTCACTCACTTGGGTCCTGCCGACATGACCGGGCAGCTGTCCTCCGAGCAGAAGTCTGTGATGGTGCCATACAGCATGTTTATCTGGTTGAAGAAATCCACCGCTGTGGAAACAACCACACACAAAAAATTCTGACTTTTGTTTTGAAATGTGTACATGAAAATATGCAAATGAAAAAAAAAACGGAAATATATTTTCATAGCTGGAAACTTTATCTGCAGTCCACAAAGACCATATATCACAACTAAAGATCTCTTTGATGACTATTACATCTCAATAAACAGAAAATAGATTTGATTCTTTTAGGTTTTACATACGTGACAATTGCTCAGCAATCTAGTGAGCGGTCTACATAAGGAGCATTTTAAGGCAATGGGGGAAGTGTGCTAGTATTTCTGTAATAGACAAAAGGTCCCTCGGGACTGGCCGGGTTATTAGTGGATGGGTCTGGCTTGGCGTAACCAATAGGTTAGAGGTCAAAGTAGTTAAATGAGAAAAGCATACAAACACACACATGGAGACAAAACAACAAAACCATATACAGTAACAAACGTGTGGTCCAGACGAATGCTTTCATTTGCATGTGTGTGTTAGGTACACACATTGTGTGCAGTGTTACGTGCGTCTAATGCACACATAAACTAATGAAACGATTTATATGACATCAATCTCAGTTCTTACTGTTAACAGCAATCCATTCATTAAGATCTTCTCCATCAGGAAGCATGACAGCCATACGGAGGTTCCCGCTGCCCAGCGTAGCTTCAGCATGTTTGAGCAGCTCATACTGGTGAGAACCTTCTGGAATGTTCTTCTTTGGCTTAAACGTCTTAGAGGAACGGTTCCCACTGGATGAGATGGAGATTGGAAAATATCAATGACAATTTCCTTATCTACGAAGACAATCTAAACTGAGGTCTATTAGGATCTGAGTACATGTTAATGTTACGCATTTTCTCATCTGAAGACAAATCTAAAGGCACCGAAATCTGTTCAGATCAGATCAAATTGAAACCATCAAATAACCCAAAAAAGACACAATGGCAATGACATCACATGTCTGTTTTGTGATCACGACGGACGTAACTTCTCTAAATCCCAAGCGTCTGGTCATGCATCACGAGAGCTTCTCAATGTTCTCACGACACATTCTCAGCTGTTCAGTTTCCCTATAATGAACACGCTTTCTCATAAATTTCAGATATATCAGATCAACATCAGATGAAGCAACATTCTGTATTTCTCAGTTTCCCCACTCACTTCCCTATAATGAAGACGTAAACATATTCCTTACAGCAATTACAAGCAAATACAACCGCCCTTCCTCTCCAAAACGATAAGACAAAATGGAGCAAAAGGGGATTGAATTTGATTAAACAATATTTTCCAAAAATAACACTTTTGACTGCGTTCCCATACAAAAATAGTGTAGTATACTATAGTATTTACTAGAGTAAACTGTAGTAAAATTCCTAGATACTATAATGGTTTTGAGTCTTTACTACTATTGATCAATTTAATATAGTCAATAGAATACAGTAAAATACATGACCAAAGTGTAATTACTGTAATTGTTAAAGTATACTCCAATTTACCATAGTTTATTATAGTAAACACTAAACTATATCACAGTCGTTTTCATGTGGATATACAGTCTAAATAAGAACATCTGCATGACCATCTTTTGTGTTACCATCAAATATGGCATTGCATTTTCATGCAGTTTCAGCAAAGACGGAGATTCCCAACAAATTAGGGACAAAACATACAATGCAACTCTCTGATACAAAGTGACAAGGCTTTCTGAACACACTCATCCCAGCGTGAATGATGAACAAACATGCATTACATAAGATCTGCCTTACTGTCAACTTCAATCACATCCGAGAACCAAAAGAACGGGAGTAAATGTGGCAGAACTGGGTCAATCTGCATCCCAAAATGTTTCGAAAAACAACTGTCGGGTCCAGATACCGACACGTTTGATAATCTGAAGTCAATCCGCCGCTCCAAACAACTCAAGCGGCTCTTAGCACGTCGAGCTAAGGGAGTAAACTGGTGTGAATCTTTAAATGAATGATAAATGACAGAATCAGGCTTACAATAAGAAGCTCATCTTCCGTCCGGTTCAGATCCGATAGTCCCGGTCCGATGTTCGGCTGCGCGAGGGAGTAATGCAGTTCAGCCACCTGGCAACAAACTTCCCACAGCACGTGGGTCCTTTAAACTGGTTTGTGGAGCTGTATAGTATGTGATGTTGGAAATCACGCGGAAAGAGACATGGTTAAAACGACGTATGTGTTTTACAGATCTGTCCCGCCTGGAAACACAAATCTCGCGATGGTTCGTGTCGCTTTCGTCAGCATTTATCCGCTTGAACTTTTTGTGCAGTACAGTAAAACCGAAGTTCTTATTTATTATTTTGTTTTCAGAATGACAATTAGAAAGATTAAGAACAATTGTGTGCAGTAATCCTTTATGTCTCATATATGACTTATTTACAACGTATGCGTAATTAATTTAGAACAAACCAAAAAGCAACGCATTGAAAAACATGTAATGTTTTAAAATCACTACAATTGTATTTATTTATTTATTATTGTTTGCGCAAATGCTGTGGGTGTTGATGCCCCCGAAGCGCCATGTGTGCGCAGTGACGCATTATTGGCTCCACCCACAATGCAACGCAGACAAGGGAACCTCCAAGACAAGAGGAGCAAATGCTCTACTACTTTAAACTGACATTACCGACAAGATTAGACCGTTTTGAGGACACCGATTCAGAGGTTCTGTTATAACACTTATTATTCCAGGCGGAAGAAACCCGACAACAGTCTTCAGAGGTTTGGATAATATCTTTACGTGCTCCTCCTCGCTGCCTTCATAATACCATAATAAGAACAGCGCCGTCAGATAAATAACCGATTTCATTTTGTCAGCATGATTTTTATCCAGGAAAACTTCAACGGCAACATCTTTTTCGATAGTGCAGTGCGCTGTTTGCTTGATAACTTTATTTCGCAATGTGTTTATTTGTCTGATATTGTAGTAAACTGTACTTTACAGCTATTGTCCTTGTGGGGGAAAAGCGACGCCCACAGGCCGCCGGTGGTACTGCAGGGGTCGGGAGTTGTAAGTGAGACATTGGGGAGTCTGAATAATTTAACGGTGGAAAATGAGCTCCGAAGAGGCGGCGGCTCCAGCGAAGACAGGAACAGATGACGATGGCATGTCCTGGTGGTACCGGTGGATCTGCAAAATAGCAGGTGTTCTGGGCGGCGTATGTAAGTATTAGAAAAGTGTACCTATGTGACAGCCCAATGCAGAATTACAGTGCTGTAGCACCCATTTGACACGTGTTTCTCTGTAAGTAAGTGTATCAGCGCGCGATGGTTTTCCTTTACACCCAACCCAACATAATCAATGACACCCCTGAATTTGAAATGCACAAGCCATAGGGGTTAAATGTACCTGACATGTCAAAATAAGAAATACGAATGGTCTCATGATGATACACAATGACATCACTTTCCTACAGGCTAAGCTGTACTTAAAATAAGAAATAAGGTCTTCGTGTGATGTCATGATGTTCACAATGACATCGCTTTGAATAGGAGAAATCAAATAATGTAAAAACTCATTGTGAAACGCTGTAGTAATTACAGTCTTTTTACAAACACAGTTCGGCTCAGAACTGTCATGGTAACACAGGTGTCATAGCAACAGCAACTATCTCGTCTCCTCCTGATTTGCTCGTGCTTTCTCCATCCTTTCTCATTCCTTTGTTCTGCCACGCTGCTTGCAGTGTTGCTTTGTATTGTATTGCATTGAAGGAGGCCTAAGGACTAATGACACTCTTTCTCAGATTATATTCTGATTTAAAGTGATTTGGCATATACAGCAATGGAGTTTTTACAATACAGAATGAATAAAACACAGTGTGCATAAGACCTCGTTTTGTTCACCACCACATCCGCCGGCCACAATAGTTCTGTTGTCTTTCAAATATGCTGAGACATGGGTGACAGACGCAGCTGTGCAGTCAGACCCGACAAAAGCTCCTGGTTCTTCCTGCCAACCAACTGCTCCGCACGGAGTGTCTGTCATTCCTGTCTATCAGCTTTTCAGCTCTGTTAATAAACGAATTCTCACAACAACCACTGCAAGACATGTACATGGACACTTGATCTAAAACATCTTCGTGTTCACGGTCTAGAGACTATGCTATTGTTTATATAAATATAATATCGATGAAATCTCTCTCTGTCTGTCACAGCATGTGCCACAATGGGAGTTTGGAATTGCGTGACTGTGAATCCCTTAAACATCGCTGCTGGAGTCTGGATGGTGTAAGGATCAAACGTTCCCTTTTTATTTCTTTAAATGTTTACACGAGACCCCTTTATTGAAATCCCGTTTCTTCTTCAGGATAACAGCGCTTGTGCTGTTTCTCTGTGAGGTGCCTTTCTGCTGTCAGTTTATTGAGTTTGCAAACGCAGTGGCGGCGCGTGCAGACCGACTGAAGCCCTGGCAGAAAGCTCTCTT